>NC_060953.1:10934914-10994148 GCF_022045245.1 Lucilia cuprina | reverse complement strand
TTCAGTTCTAGTTCAGTTCTAGTTTAGTTCTAGTTCAGTTCTAGTTCAGTTCTAGTTCAGTTCTAGTTCAATTCTAGTTCAGTTCTAGTTCAGTTCTAGTTCAGTTCAACTATTTAAGGAATTTGAAATGATTATCAATTCAAATAATCTTCAAAGACTCTGAACACGTTTTAATTCAATTCAATTGCACTTAATTTGACCTTCAATATATCTGAAAGCCTTGATTAGCCTCTTGTAATAAATTTCATCTTTAACACCTTTAACACCTACTCACAATCCATAAATAATGCAAATTTGATTTAATTTTATTTTATTTACCGGCGTCATATTAATACCTATTCATTTATTCAACCAATTGTTGTCAATTTTTTTGCTTAACAACAACAATAAAATGTAATGATGGACGGGAGAGTAGATTGACAGCTTGTTGATATCAATAGCGGAATATTAAATTACGGTAAATTTTATTTCAATAGAAGAGAAGTAGAAAGAGAAAAAAAGTTTTAGGATATAAAAGAGCATGAGTAAAATTTAAACAAAATTATTATTTTTATCATTCGATTTTTATTAAGTCAGATGCTGTTGGAATAAAGATGTTTTGATGCAGAAAAGAGAAAGCGATTTAGTTAACGGTGTTAGTAAGAGAGTCTGCTTTTGGCGGAAATGAAAGAGCAATAAAAACAACTAAGAGAGTTTAACGAAATCATAAGGTGCACAGTTTTAGAAGAGTAAAGGGGATTCACTGAAAACAACTTTATTATTTAATCACATTTTTCTTTTTTGTTTTGAACAAAACCAGATGTTGTTGATAAATTGTACAACTAAAGTTGTTTGTAAAGAATTTTGTTTATAAACAAGTTGTTGACAAATATTGTTTGCTTTCAAATTTAAGAATTTATAAAATTGTTGTTATGGATTTATTTCTATATTATAATTATTTGTGTGTGTTATGTAAATTAATTTTAAAACTGGATTAAGAAATGTTAATAGAATAAAAATAAGAGTAATTAAATAAAAAAAGAACATATGACAATGATTTGCGTTTTTTAAAGGGACTTAGTAACGTAAATCGTTTAAAATTAAACTAAAAGAATGATTTAAAAAAAAACTTAGTTCTTGTTCTAGTTCTGTTCTCGTTCTGTTCTAGTTCTGTTCTAGTTCTGTTCTAGTTCTGTTCTAGTTCTGTTCTAGTTCTGTTCTAGTTCTGTTCTAGTTCTGTTCTAGTTCTGTTCTAGTTCTGTTCTACTTCCGTTTTCTTCTAGTTCTAGTTTTGTTCTACTTCCGTTTTGTTCTGGTTCTAGTTCTGTTCTAGTTTTGTTCTAGTTTTGTTCTAGTTTTGTTCTAGTTTTGTTCTAGTTTTGTTCTAGTTTTGTTCTAGTTTTGTTCTTGTTCTGTTCTAGTTCTGTTTTAGTTCTGTTTTAGTTCTGTTCTAGTTCTAGTTCTGTTCTATTTCTGTTCTATTTCTGTTCTATTTCTGTTCTAGTTCTGTTCTAGTTCTGTTCTAGTTCTGTTCTAGTTCTGTTCTAGTTCTGTTCTAGTTCTGTTCTAGTTCTGTTCTAGTTCTGTTCTACTTCCGTTTTCTTCTAGTTCTAGTTCTGTTCTAGTTTTGTTCTAGTTCTGTTCTGTTCTAGTTCTGTTCTGTTCTAGTTCTGTTCTAGTTCTGTTCTAGTTCTGTTCTAGTTCTGTTCTAGTTCTGTTCTAGTTCTGTTCTAGTTCTGTTCTAGTTCTGTTCTAGTTCTGTTCTATTACTGTTCTAGTTCTGTTCTAGTTCTTTTCTAGTTCTGTTCTATTTCTGTTCTAGTTCACTTTAATTCTGATAAAATTTTTAAAACCTTCATGGAAAATCATTATTTAAATATTTAATTTTGGCAAACATTTTAAAATATTTATTTTTTTTGTTGCTTTTCTAAGTTCATTAACATTTTATGATTAAGTTAAAAACATTAAAGGGAAACTCGTTTTTCAATTCTAATTTTATTTTTTATTACTTCAATTTAACTGATTAAACTAACAAAAAAAATAAAATAAAAAAAAACGCTAAGAAAAATTTAAATAAAAAACTCACCTCAAAAGCACGTTGTTGTTTTCGACATAAATATTCATGAGCTCCCAAAAATTTAAACCGGCAGCACATGTTGTTCATTAACGATATGAAAAACAACAAATTTTAAACTTGTATCAAAACAACTCCTTGAGAACATTTGCTTCAAATAAATAAATATTTGTTTAAAATTTGGTTTTTCGTCAGAAGTGGTATGAATAATTGATTCTTTTTCTTTCTTCTACTGCTGACACACGACTCAAATAACTTTTTTCAATGAATGTTGGTCGGCTGGTTGCTGCAATGTGCAAAATTGAGAAAAACAAAAACATTTTATTTTAAATAATATTTACACCTGTTTGTTATTTAAATTAGTATTTAAAGAAACAAGATTTTTTTGTATTAAACAAAATTAGAATAGAAATTTATGCAAATTGTAAAAAAAAGAAACTGAATTAATATTAAAATGTATAAAATTTGTTAAGGTAATACAATTTTGAAAAATTTTTGGGGGTTTTAGAAAGATGGAAAGTTTGTTAACATTAGAAACTATTATGGGGAAAATCAGTTCTAGTTAAGATCTAGTTCAGTTCTATTTCAGGTCTAGTTAAGTTCTAGTTCAGTTTTCGTTCAGTTCTAGTTCAGTTCTAGTTAAGAAATAGTTCAGTTCCATTTCAGTTCTAGTTCAGTTCTAGTTCTATTCTAGTTCAGTTGTAGTTCAGTTCTAGTTTTGTCTGCCTAGTACTATACTAGTTCTGTTCTAATTCTGCCTAGTACTGTTCTAATTCTGTTCAAGTTCTAGTTCTGTTCTAATTCTGTTCTAGTTCTGTTCTAATTCTGTTCTAATTCTGTTCTAATTCTGTTCTAGTTCTGTTCTAATTCTGTTCTAATTCTGTTCTAGTTCTGTTCTAGTTGTGATCTACTTCAGATCTACTTCAGTTCTAATTCTGTTCTAGTTGTGATCTACTTCAGTTCTAATTTAGTTCTAGTTCAGTTCTAGTTTAGTTCTAATTCAGTTCTAGTTCAGTTCTAGTTCTGTTCTAGTTAAGTTCCAGTTTTGTTCTAGTTCAGTTCTAGTTCTGCTCTAGTTCTGTTCTAGTTCTGTTCTAGTTCTGTTCTAGTTCTGTTCTAGTTCTGTTCTAGTTCTGTTCTAGTTCTGTTCTAGTTCTGTTCTAGTTCTGTTCTAGTTCTGTTTTAGTTCTGTTCTAGTTCTGTTCTAGTTCTGTTCTAGTTCTGTTCTAGTTTTGTTCTAGTTCTGTGCTAGTTCTGTTTCAATTCTGTTCCAGTTCTGTTCCAGTTCTGTTCCAGTTCTGTTCCAGTTCTGTTCTAGTTCTGTTCTAGTTCTCTTCTAGTTTTGTTCTAGTTCTGTTCCAATTCTGTTTCAATTCTGTTCCAGTTCTGTTCTAGATCTGTTCTTGTTCTAGTTCTGTTCTAGTTCTATTCTAGTTCTGTTCTAGTTCTGTTCTAGTTCTGTTCTAGTTCTGTTCTAGTTCTGTTCTAGTTCTGTTCTAGTTCTGTTCTAGTTCTGTTCTAGTTCTGTTCTAGTTTTGTTCTAGTTCTGTGCTAGTTCTGTTTCAATTCTGTTCCAGTTCTGTTCTAGTTCTGTTCTAGTTCTCTTCTAGTTTTGTTCTAGTTCTGTTCTAGTTCTGTTCCAATTCTGTTCCAGTTCTGTTCTAGATCTGTCCTTGTTCTGTTCTAGTTCTGATCTAGTTCTGTTGTAGTCCTGTTATAGTTTTATTTCAGTTTTTGATGTCTTCTATAGATATTGATTGACCATTTGCTAATGTTTGTATTGATGATTCAAACCAGATCTAAATTGTTAACCAACGTAACTGTATCTAAGCCAAGCCTCCATAATATTTTGAAAAACATCTAGAAGTTAATTTACTCTAAATATTTACTAAAAATATCTCAATTTTATATCCAACACTTTTGTGTTTATTTTTAATTTTTTTCAATATTTTTTATTACCACTAGCAACAAAAACTGTGTGTATCTCTCGATATCTGCTGATTTCAATTTTTAATTTATGCATATTAAAATCAAAATAAAAATAATAAAATAAAAAAATAACAACTGTAACAGAACGAGAAAAACAAAATACTTGTTTGTTCAAAAAACAAAATAATATTCAAATTTAAAATAACACTATAAAACGAGACGTAAAGCAAGATTTTCACCTGATTATTTAAATCTAGTTAAAAGTTTTAAGTAAATAAAGCACCGACAAATGCTTTAAAAGAGGCTTTGAAGCGCTCGACGCTTATCATTCAACTTTAAATAGTCTTAGCGAAGAAACTAAACTTAAGAAGTGGAATCGATTTTAATTAAAATCAAAAATTTCTAATTTTTTTCGATAAAATATTAAGCAACTAAAAAAACAGTATAGTGTAAAGTGATAATGGTATGTTGGTGTGATGGAAGAATCGAGAAACAAAAATTAAAGCATGTGTTTGATTATATAAGTTTATAAATTGATGAAAGCTAGTAAGGAGCTAGAAAAAAGGACTTAAATATGGATTAAAAAATAAACAGGACTTAAGAAATGTTTTAAAGAATAATTCAAGTGGAAAATAATGTTTAATAATATAATATGTTTTTAAATTAATTACATCTTAAAAGTGTTTATTCTTCGAAATTTTAGATTTTAAACAAAAAATATTATTTTAAACAAAAATGCAAAATTATTTGTGGAAAGTTTAGAAAAATTTATTTATTTCAAAATTTATTTGATGTTTTAATTTAATTCGAATTCAATTCCAATTCAGTTTTAATATAATGATCCTTCAGCTAGTTCAGTTCTTGTTCAGCTCTAGTTCAGTTCTAGTTCAGTTCTAGTTCAGTTCTAGTTCTAGTTCAGTTCTAGTTCTAGTTCTAGTTCAGTTCTAGTTCAGTTCTAGTTCAGTTCTAGTTCAGTTCTAGTTCAGTTCTAGTTTAGTTCAGTTCAGTTCTAGTTCAGTTCTAGTTCAGTTCTAGTTTAGTTCAGTTCTAGTTCAGTTCTAGTTTAGTTCTAGTTCAGTTCTAGTTCAATTCTAGTTCAGTTCTAGTTCAGTTCTAGTTCAGTTCTAGTTCAGTTTTAGTTCAGTTCTAGTTCAGTTGTAGTTCAGTTCTAATTCAGTTCTAGTTCAGTTCTAGTTCAGATCTAGTTCAGTTGTAGTTCAGTTTTAACTCAGGTCTAGTTCAGTTATAGTTTAGTTCAATTTTAGTTCTAGTTCAGTTCTGGTTCAATTTTAGTTCAGATCTAGTTGAGTTCTAGTTCTCTTTTAGTTTAGTTCTAGTTCAGTTCTAGTTCAGTTCTAGTTTAGTTCTAGTTTAGTTCTAGTTCAGTTCTAGTTCAGTTCTAGTTTAGTTCCAGTTCAGTTCTAGTTCAGTTCTAGTTCAGTTCTAGTTCAGTTCTAGTTCAGTTCTAGTTCAGTTCTAGTTCAGTTCTAGTTCAGTTCTAGTTCAGTTCTAGTTCTGTTCTAGTTCTGTTCTAGTTCAGTTCTAGTTCAGTTCTTGTTCAGGTCTAGTTCAGTTCTAGTTCAATTTTAGTTCTTTTCTAGTTCAGTTGCAGTTCAGTTCAAGTTCAGTTCTAGATCAGTCAAATGTCAGTTCAAGTTCAGTTCTAGATCAGTCAAATGTCAGTTCTAGTTATTTTCTTGTTCAGCTCTAGTTCAGTTCTAGTTCTGTTCAAGATCAGTTCTA
The DNA here is from genome assembly GCF_022045245.1 of Lucilia cuprina. Lineage (NCBI taxonomy): Eukaryota > Metazoa > Arthropoda > Insecta > Diptera > Calliphoridae > Lucilia > Lucilia cuprina. The sequence continues at coordinate 10,988,423 of NC_060953.1, read as the reverse complement.
GTTCGTCTATTTCACTTTTAGTTCAGTTATAGGTCAGTAAATGTAATATTTAAAAAAATTTCAATAAAACTAAATTAAAAAAAAAAGTTGTAGTTCAGATCTAGTTCAATGGTAGTTTAGTTATAACTCACGTCTAGTTCAGTTCTATTTTAGTTCTAGTTCAGTTGAAGTTCATTTCTAGTTCTGTTTAAGTTCAATTCTAGCTCAGTTCTAGTTCATTTCTAGTGCTGTTTAAGTTCAGTTCTAGTACAGTTTTGGTTCAGTTCTAGTTCAGTTCTAGTTCAGTTCTAGTTCAGTTGTAGATCAGTTCTAGTTAAAATCTAGTCCAGTTCTAGTTCGGTTCTAGTTCAGTTCTAGTTCATTAATTCTAGTCCAGTTCTAGTTCGGTCCTAGTTAAGTTCTACTTCATCTCTTGTTTAGTTCTAGGTTCGGTTCTAGTTCAGTTCTAGTTCTGTTCCAGTTCGGTTTCAGTTCTATTTCATTTGTAGCTCAGTTCAAGTTCAGTTTATTTCAGTTCAAGTTTACTTCAATTCTAGTTCACTTCTAATTCTGTTTTAGTTCAGTTTTAAACTAGTTCTAGTTCAGATCTAAATTCGTTCGACTTAAGCTTTAGTTCTTTGAATTAATTTTACATTAATTTCTTTTTTATCCCCCTTTTCTAGACCACATATACCGATAAAGGAGCCAAACCAGAAGCCGGTAGATTTCTTTCGTTCGACCATTTAACCTTTTACGTTGGCAATGCCAAACAGGCTGCTAGTTTCTATACCACCCGCATGGGTTTTACACCCTTGGGTTATCAAGGTTTAGAAACCGGCAATAGAAAATATGCCAAACATGCTGTTAAACAAAATAAAATTGTATTTGTTTTCGTCTCCGCCTATACCACCGATGATGAGGAACATGGTCATCATGTAATGAAGCACGGTGATGGTGTTAAGGATGTAGCCTTTGAGGTCGAAGATATTGAAGCTATCTTTAAGTTTGCCAAAGAAAAGGGTGCTGAGGTTGTAAGAGAATTGTGGGAGGAAACCGATGAATATGGTACCGTTAAATTTGCTACCATTAAAACAGTAAGTTGGGGGGGAGTTTGTTTTTCTGTATGATTGAAAAGATTTTTAAGAAATATCTTCTTTATTGACATTTTTTAGTACGGTGATACCACTCACACCTTTGTGGATCGCAGCAAATACCGTGGTGTTTTCTTGCCCGGTTTCAAATCCCTGCCCAAAGATGTTTTATTGGAAAATTTACCCGCCGCTAAATTAGACTTCATTGATCATGTGGTCGGCAATCAGCCCGATTTGCAAATGGAAAGTGTAGCCGCTTGGTATGAACGCATTTTGCAATTCCATCGTTTCTGGTCTGTAGATGATTCACAAATTCATACCGAATACTCAGCTTTGAGATCCATTGTCATGGCCAATTACGAAGAGACTGTTAAGATGCCCATTAATGAACCAGCTAAGGGCAAAAAGAAATCACAAATCCAAGAATATGTAGAATACTATGGTGGTGCTGGTGTCCAACATATTGCTTTAAATACCAGTGATATTATCACCGCCATTAGAAACTTAAAAGCCAGAGGCATGGAATTTTTAACCATACCCGATTCTTATTATGAAATTTTAACTGAAAATCTTAAACACAGTCGTACTAAGATTAAGGAAGACATGAAAATACTTAAGGAATTGAACATTTTAATCGATTACGATGAAAATGGTTATCTGTTGCAAATTTTCACCAAAAATATGCAAGATCGTCCCACATTGTTTTTGGAAGTTATACAACGTCATAATCACAATGTAAGTTGGATGAAAATGAAAGAAGATGTTTGTTGTAACAGAAGTTGTATAAAACTTTTTATTTTTTTTACAGGGTTTTGGTGCAGGCAACTTTAAATCTTTATTCACCGCCATTGAAATTGAACAAGACAAACGTGGCAATTTGTAAATAACATTTTAAACATTTACTTTTTCTTTTTATTTCTGTTTACCGGCACAAAGGCCTTGATAAATGCTATTTTAATATAAAATAAATATAGTTTTAATTAATAATTAAGTCTTACTTGGTGGTTTGATTACTTCTTATCCTTGAAACGATTATCGATTAACACCTCATTCCTAGGATCATCCGCCTGAAAGGATAATATAAATGGATTCCAAAAATCTTTGGGGGTATTTTGACGCATCATATCGTTTAAGTGACGTTGATGTGACTTTTCTAAATGCTGTTGAATTTGTTCATCACTTAAACCTTTATCCAAAAAGTTGATTAACTACAAAGATTAGAAAGAGAGAATTAGTAAAAGTTGTATTTATATCTGGCGCTTAAACTAACTTTCTCGCATTCATCACAGTCTATGTTAAAACGTTGTTTTATGGTTAATTTATTTGTTGTTGACGGAACATCCCTTTCTTGTTTTATTATAAAAGGTTTAGGCATAAAGTCTTCTTCATCTTCTGTATCTAATTCATCTAATAAAGGATTTTGTGGTTTTATGCTTGTACTACAACTTGGTTTATCTTCTTGTCTTTTTGAAATTATATCAGTCTTTAATTCTTGTGTAATTTTTTCTTGTTTAATTTTATTTAACGATTGTATTTTCTTGTTGCATTGTGGCTTTTTAAACGCTTCTACGTCCTTAGTTTGTTGCTTTTGTATGCTGTAAAGAAATGTAGTTTTAAAATACATTTTAAATTATTCTTTTCATACAACTTACTATTTACTTTCATATTTCTTAAGTTTCTCCAAATTATCGGTGCTAGCCAATAAGTCCATAGTATCAATTTCATGTTCAAAATCACTACAATCATCTACAAATATTATATCCTGTGTAGCAGGCGTTAGTATCACTACACTTGATGTATCACTTTTAATTGTTGAAATGCTCATTGGATCATTAGGTAAGGCAGTACAATCTGTAGAGATTTCATTATCAAATTTCAATTGTTTAGGTTGTAAATCTTTAGTGGAATTAAGCTCTAAAGTTGCATCAGTTTTTTTCGAAGGTGAAAAGTCAAAGACTATACCATCTAGGGTTTTATTGGTATCGTGTTTATAATCTTTGTTGTTTTTGTTTGTTGCTACGTTTGATAGGGGGTTTGTTGTTGTGCTGTTGTTGTTGTTGCTGTGATTGTGGCCGCTTCTGTAATCTTGGCAATTGTTAGCTTTTCTTATTTTCTTTTTTAAAAACATTTTATTTAAATGAATTTTACCTATGTGACCAAGAACGTCCAGCTTTTGAATTTTTATTTACTATTACTGGGCTGGCATCGATTATGTCATCTCCCACATCGGACTAGAAAAAGGATTATTTATATTTTAATATTTTTAAATTTTACAACAAATTTCGCGATGCAGATGAAAAATATTTGCCGAAAAAAACACATTTTAAACAAAATTTTGAAACAGCTTACAGCAGATGGATTTTGAATGGTAAATGCAGTACAGGCTTTTTTACATTTACACTCACCTTATTAAAAATTTTACATGGTAAATCATCAAGAAACTTTTGTAATAGTAGAGTTTTCCTAAAACTAGGTTTCTTTAATGACAAACGCTGTGTATTATCCTTTGAAAAATTAGTTAATTATAGAAAAAATATTTTAATTCTGTTTAAATTTAAATCCAGTTTGGTATTAAAGCAGTTCTAGTTAAGTTCTAGTTGAGAACTAGTTCAGTTTTAGTTCAGTGCTAGTTCAGTTCTGGTTCTTTTCTAGTTCGTTGTTAGTTGTTCGTTCCAGTTCAGTTCTAGTTCATCTTTAGTTGAGTTCTAGTTCAGTTGTAGTTCGGTTCTAGTTTAGTTCTAGTTCAGTTTTAGTTCAGTTTTAGTTCAGTTCTAGTTCAATTCTAGTTCAGTTCTAGATCAGTTCTAGTTCAGTTCTAGTTCAGTTCTAGTTCAGTTCTAGTTCAGTTCTAGTTCAGATTTTAGTTCTGTTCTAGTTCAGTTCTAGTTCAGTTCTAGTTCAGTTCTAGTTCAGTTCTAGTTCTAGTTCAGTTCTAGTTCAGTTCTAGTTCTAGTTCAGTTCTAGTTCAGTTCTAGTTCTGTTCTAGTACAGATCTAGTTCAGTTCTAGTTCAGTTCTAGTTCAGTTCTAGTTCAGTTCTAGTTCAGTTCTAGTTCAGTTCTAGTTCAGTTCTAGTTCAGTTCTAGTTCAGTTCTAGTTCAGTTCTAGTTCAGTTCTAGTTCAGTTCTAGTTCAGTTCTAGTTCAGTTCTAGTTCAGTTCTAGTTCAGTTCTAGTTCAGTTCTAGTGCAGTTCTAGTTCAGTTCTATTTTAGTTCTAGTTTAGTTCTTGTTCAGTTCTAGTTTAGTTCCCGTTTAGTTCTAGTTTAGTTCTATTTTAGTTCTAGTTCAGTTCTAGTGCAGTTTAAGTTCAGTTCTAGTTTAGTTCTTGTTTAGTTCTAGTAAAATTCTAGTACAGATCTATTTCAGTTTAGTTCATTTCTAGTTCAGTTCTAGTTTAGTTCTAGTTCAGTTCTGGTTTAGTTCTAGTTCAGTTCTAGTTCAGTTCTAGTTCAGTTCTAGTTCAGTTCCAGTTCAGTTCTAGTTCAGTTCTAGTTCAGTTCTAGTTCAGTTCTAGTTCAGTTCTAGTTCAGTTCTAGTTCAGTTCTAGTTCAGTTCTAGTTCAGTTCTAGTTCAGTTCTAGTTCAGTTCTAGTTCAGTTCTAGTTCAGTTCTAGTTCAGTTCTAGTTCAGTTCTAGTTCAGTTCCTTTTCAGTTCTAGTTTAGTTCTACACTATGGAGAACGATACTGTAGTGATCAACATTTTCAAACCTAAACATACAGGTAAATTAGCTAGAGGGATAAAAATAAATTATATATTGTTCACTAGTCTTCGATGAATCACAAATATTTAAATCTGAAGAAGTTCCTAAGATTGAAATAAAGAAAACCTGCTCTACTTACCTCCCGAAAGCTTCCATCTTTAGATTTATCAAAATTTAACAGCGATTGTTTCACTTTACTTGGATTTGGTTTTCTCAATGACAAACATAATCTCTTATCGACTGCCAATTTTTTTGCCTCCACATTATTTTTGCCCTCAGTCGATTTAACTTTTTCCGGTTGTAAAAATTTCATGGTCCATGATTTTTCCGCTGGACTATTACGTTCTTTGGTATTCCACTCTGATTTTGATCTCTCCACAGGCTTATTACGATCTTTAAAACAACGCATTATGTCTCGTTGATGATTTCTTTTGGGTGACTCTTTTACACGAGGACTTGTCAACACTTCCAATGAGTTTGGTAAGCTAACATCACTTTTTGATTGACTTAAAGCAGATGTCTCAAATAGTTGTTCACTATTGAGAGCCATATTTAAATTGGAAGCACCTATAGGTTCATCATCAGTTAGACTAAGATCGGAGGTAACACGGTCTTCTTGTAAAGAATTATTATTAGCCAACCAAGAATCATCACCATGTTGAGATTTATAACGTTTGGCAGGTTGCTGTTGTTGATTTGTTTGTAAGAGTTGTAATGCTTTGTTAAGTTTCTCATTGCGTTCCTTGATTTGTTGCAATTCCAAGTCACGTTGTTTTAGAGCATTTTTATAAACTATATATGTACATAAACAATAATAATTAATAAACTGTTTTACGTTGTTATTGTTGTTGTTGTTGTATAAACAATATTCAACCTACAAGTATAGTGGTGTTTTAATATATCTATAGCTTTTTCAAAACAATCTTCTATTTCTGAAGGTTGCGCTACGCGATTACATGCTTTGCATAACATTTTGTTTATATTTATAAATTATTTAAGAAAAACATAACTTTTTTGTGAAAATTTGAATTTTGTTTTAAGTTGTTAGTTAAGACCTGGTTCACACTAGGAAACTTTTGATTAACGATGGTTGATGTTTCTTTTTCTTTCTCTCACACACAAAAATCAGGTCTAACAGTACTGTTATTGACAATTTCGGAGAAGACGTAAATGAAATAATTATCATGAAGTGCTGCCAGATGATTAAATAAAAAACGATAATGCCACGAAAAAAATTGTCTATCGAAATGATTTTGTAATAAAATTTTTATATAAAAAATGTGTTAGTATATTTTGAGATATTACAAATGGAATGAGCAACTCAATATACCCCTAAATTCTCTTATGGCGGCAAAAAAGAAAAATTAATCAATTTTTTTTTCATTTGATTTAATAAATAAATGAGTGGCATCGCTAAATTTTCCTCCACTATAAACTTTCTATAAGTTGGCAACTCGATTTAACAGCTGTTTGGAGTTTTTTTGTAAAAGTGTGGTTGTTTCTCGTCGGTATTTCGTTTTTCTTTAGCAGTGAAATTATTTAATAAAAATTTAAATATTGTATTAAATATTCTGTAAATAGCTATAAATAAAATGGCTCATATAAGAGAAACAGCCGACAAGGCTTTAAAAATGCTGCGCACTTTGCCTAGAGTACAAATTGGCAATTTAAGACCCAATCCAAATTCTAAACAAAATGTAAATGAATTAGAGAGAAACTATTACATCAAAGTTTTAAAAAGATTTTTTTATATTTATAGGATAAAAGAGGTCGTGCCCAGCATGGTGGTGATAAACATGGTGCCGGCAACAAAGGTTCCGGTCAGAGACAAAATTTCATGCGTCTCGGTTATGAAACAGGCAATACACCCTTCTATATACGTTTTCCCTATGAACCCTACTATAAGGGACATCATCTGAGAAGACAATATCCCAAGATTTCCTTGTTACAATTGCAAGTTATGTTGGACACCAATCGCATCGATGCCAAACAGCCTATAGATTTGACTACTCTTTGTAACACCGGTTTGGTTAGTTTCAATCCTGCCTCCATGGAATTTGGTTTTCAATTAACTGATGAGGGTGCCGATAAATTTAAGACCAAAATATGTATTGAAGTGCAGCATGCTAAGGAATCGGTTATAGCGGCCATAGAACGTAATGGTGGTGTTATACGTACCGCTTATTATGATCCCAGAAGTTTACATGCTTTAAAAAATCCCGAAAAATGGTTTGAAAAGGGTGTACCTATACCCAAGAGATTGTTGCCACCACAAGACGCTATAGGTTATTATTCGTCGGCGGAAAATCGTGGTTATTTGGCAGATCCCGAAGAAATCAGTAAACATCGTTTGGTTTTAGCTCAAAAATATGGTTATGAATTGCCCAAAATAGAAGAGGATCCAGACTATGAAATGCTTACTAGCATGAAGGATGCTAGACAATTGTTCTATGGTTTAGAACCCGGTTGGGTGGTTAATCTTAAGGATCAAACTATTATAAAACCCAAAGAAAGCATGCAATAGATAACGTGTAAACTTCTACTTTATATTAAATAGTTCTTGTTAAAAATATGCATAAAATAAATGTTTAAAAAAAACTTTATATAAATCAATAAGAGTTCTTTTTTAATAATCTTCCAGAATAAACTATCTCTGGAGATTAATATTCTTTTTTTTTCTATCTTAATCTAGAAATTATGTCATTATATGCTTATAGATAGATATCTTACTTGTCTCCTTATTTTATTTGATTTTCATATAAAAACTTGCTGATCTGATAGTTCCTCCATAAACGGTTTGACTATAGCACTTGTAGCCAAACAAAAGAATAGTCCAAAAAATATTGATATAGGCAATGCTGGCAATGCTTTACGCCATATGGCTAACAAAACTAATGTTAGACATAATCCTACAAGTATAGCCACAAAACAGGCAATTGTTGTTGCCCAATCGCCATACGATGAAGCTTTACCCACCAATACAGAATAGAAAATAAAATCACCCAGACCGAGTTTAATGCCACCTGGAAAATAAAAGAAGAGAAAAAGTTCGTTGTTGGATTTTTGCTTGAAGAGAAATGGAAAAGTTTATATAAACAATTGAATATGTAAGGAGTATCATAGAATCTGTAATCTCTAGTAACCATTTTGTGCGTAACAGCGTTTGAGGTTGTTTTGTTGTTCAGATTCTTAAATGTAAAAGTCCTTATGCTGACACTTAGGTTGGGCACGTTTGTTTCCCAAAGTCAACTTTTTTTTTAACTGCATAATATAGACATTATAGAGTTCTAAGTAAGTTTCCTTTTACTGCAAGATTACTCGAAAACTGCACCTTAGATTGTACTAAAATTTTTCGGAAAATGTTGTATACTTTACATCTTTAGAGGTTGAAGTTATTGTTTTTAAGCTCCTTAAACTTAAAAGTCCTATTGCCGCACATAAATTGGACAATTTTGTTCCCACTAGTTATTCCTTTAACTGCATATTATAGACATTATAGAGTTCTAAGTTAGTTTCCTTTTACTGCAAGGTTACTCGAAAACTGCACCTTAGATTGTATTAAAATTTTTCGGAAAATGTTGTATACTTTACAACTTTAGAGGTTGAAGTTGTTGTTTTTAAGCTCCTTAAACTTAAAAGTCCTGATGCCGGCACATAAATTGGACAATTTTGTTCACACTAGTTATTCCTTTAACTGCATAATATAGACATTATAGAGTTCTAAGTTAGTTTCCTTTTACCGCAAGGTTACTCGAAAACTGCACCTTAGATTGTATTAAAAAATTTCGGAAAATGTTGTATACTTTACAACTGTAGGGTTTGAAGTTATTGTTTTTAAGCTCTTTAAAATTCAAAATCCTGATGCTGGCACATACGTAGGACAATTATTTGCCGCTAATTATAATATAGACATTATAGAGTTCTAAGTCAGTTTCCATTTACTGCAAGGTTGCTCAAAAACTTCACCTTAGATTGTATTGAAAAATTTCGGAATGCGTTATTCTTTCAACTGCATAATATAGACATTATAGAGTTCTAAGTCAATTTCCTTCTCCATAAAGGTTTCATGATAACTTCACATAAGATTGCGATAAAAATTTTCGGAAAATATTGTAACCATTACAAACTGTAAGGATTGAAGCTTTGACAGCCAAACTGTAAATAGAAATCAAGTTAAAAATTCTCTTTAAAATATATACTTACGTTCTTCTTGAGCTTCCGTCATATTACTGCCCATTTGAGAGGGTCGAGTTTCTTGAGTAGTAACCGTACGATAATTAGTTGAACGATTAGCATTATCTGAAGTACTAGCCTGTACCTCAATTTGACGGCGAGCCACACGATCATCTAAATTTGATGACCATTCTTCGGTAAAACCAGCCGCTTCTAAACAAACAATAGACAAGAAAATTACTTATAGTTTTAAACCAATAAAAACTTATTTACATTAAAACATATAAAGTAATGCGCTACGTAGAGAAAGAAATGGAAAAGAAATGGTACTCCCTTAAACCTTACTATAAAAAAAACCCCTAAAAACAAAACCTACTAAAAGACAACAAGACAAGCTTAACGAAAGTTATACAACATCTAAGAAGTGTTTATCGTTTTAGTTTGAAAATAAGACAAATGAAAAAATAAAAATAAATACCATTTCCGCGCATTTTAAATGTCACTAGAGGCATACCTTCAGCACTAGGAGGTGCACTTGTACCTGTACGGGAAACAGAAGTAGACGAAGTTGAGGTATGCGGCGAGTTGGGTGAATTCGAATCGGAAGAATTATTACGTTGAGCCGGGGCATGAGTGCCCATAAACGTGTACAAAACAGTGGCTATAAGGATAGAAAGAAACTTTAGTTTAAGTTTTATTATGGAATATTACAAATAACTTACAAGAGTAGATAAGGGCAGGGAAAATTTGTTCATTTCTTTCTTGGGCGGTTTCTACTAAAATACGCAAAGGTCCTTTAGGTGTTAGAACAGCTATTAAATCTATATAAATAAGTTATTTTAGTAAAAAAAACACTTTAAGCTAATAATTTATAAAGAAAATACCCCATATAGATATAGCCGCTAAGACAGCCCAAGCAGTCCATTCGGGCAAATATTTTATGAAAACCAAAGCCATTAAAGCTGAAACAAATATCAAATAAGCCTGTTGCAACTTTAAAGGACTCTGCCAGTGTATGGCTATCATGCCCATAACACCAAAATTCCATAATATCAACAGTGTAGTGGGATAATCCATAGCAACATTATAGGCTCTTAAAAGTTCTCTAAAATTGTATAAAATTTATATTATAACCTTGATTTTTGTAGCTAAAATCTGTACAAACACTTACTCCAAATATAAATAACTGAAAATGAATAGCAACATAAAGGATGATAGTATCAACCAGCCGTGTATAATCTTATAGCAACGTTTCTTATAGAGAACAATTAGAAAAATGGTCATTACCACAACGACGGAGAGAAGTATTAGAGAATTGGCTAAGGCATTCCAAAGTTTTGTGCCTTTATCTTCAGATAATTCATGGAATGGGGTATATAATCTGTAAATAAAATAAATATTTAAAAATTTTTTATAGAAAAATTTCACCCCAGGATGTTTGTCCTAAAATACTTTTTTTAAATATTGATTCCAAATTCGAAAACTGTTTAAAATATTTAAAGAAATACAAAATTTTAAACTTTTACTTACAAATAAGTATCAGTATAAGTGTAAAAGGTAATTGAATTAATGGTGGCCACTACCACTAACATGCACAAAGAGACGGGAGCAAAAATCTTTATAACATGTTGAGCTCCATATTTCAAACCCTGTTCTTCATCTTCGGCCTCGTTAGTAGTAGGTTGAGAACTAGAGGGAGCATCTGGATCGTTAGGATTACCACCATCAGCATCACGCAAACGTCTACTACGTATTTCTACATTGGGTACATCTAAAATGGCCTTAAAACCAAACAAAACGTTGGTATGGAAGTTTCCTTTAACAACATCCAACTTACCCCATCAGTAGCATCACGCTGTTCGGTGCCACCATAACTATTCAACTGTTCCGTTTTACGTTTTTGCTGACGTTTTCGTTCAGCTCCTCCCGTTATCGAGTTATTACAACTGATTTGAGGGGCACCGACGTGGCCTTCCATTAGGGGGGTACTTTCGTCGGGCTCAGCCTCGTTGGCGTTTGTTCTTTTTTGATCCGTGTTTAAAGTGTTTTTTTTATTAAAATAGGCAGCAATAGTAAAAGAAATTAGCAAAGAAAATAATATGGAGGCGTTGTTATAAGATCTTTGTGTGTTTTTGTTTGCAAATACAATCTTTTTGTTAGGTATAAAAAAAATGTTAATTATAGCAAAACTAATTGGTTAAATTATAGTTAATTTACTTTTTTATTAAAATTTAAAACTTTTTTGCTGTTTTTTTCTAAATTTTTTTGTTATTTATTTCGCGTTTTAAACAATTTTTGCACTTTATTTGCTGCGAGTGAATCAACGGCAGAGATCGGCGCCGCCAAACTTTAACGGCGTTAACTGATACTAAAAAAATCAACGGCATTGGAATCATTAATAATAAGGCGGCCTCATTAGTTTTTGACAATTTTAAAGTTTTCTAAAAGAAATTGTATCAAATTAGAGTCTTTAAATTCGCAATTTTCCCTAAATATCTTGTGCCAAACACAATTGTCTGTAGAAAAGTCTGTTACAAATGCATTTTTTATAGAAAATAAGTCCCAAACTTAATTTTCTTAAAAAAATTTGTGCCAAACACTATTTCTAAAATGCAGCTGGATTAGAAAAACTAGATATTTCCAAAAATTTAAATAGTCAAGGCTATTTTTTTATTAATAATTTTGTTCCAAGAGAATTTTTTAAGAAAACTAATTTCTCAACGATAACTTTCTTTAGAAAAATTTGTCCCAAAACAAACAATTTTCTATAGAAAACATTGTAACAAACACACTTTTGTAACAAAATATTTAAGTTCTATAGAGAATTTTGACCTACGAACATTTTCCATTGAAAATTCCTCTAAAATAGACAAAGTTTTTTTCTTCAATTGTAAATGAGCCACATTGGTCACCCTATATTTACTCATAATGACGACAACCCTGCCTCTTATTATCAATTGCGAAGAAAACAATAAAGAGAAAACTACAAAAAAATCGTCTAACTACGTATGTGTGTACGTGCTAAAGTGCAAATAATAATAATCATCAAATAAACACACAAAATAGAACTGTGCAAAATATTATTCATACCGTCTTTTACAAATTCCTGGCAAATTATAGAAAAATCAAGAAAAAATAAATAATTAAAAATGACAGTAATTGCTGGCGGTCATGGTGAACCAAATCCGAATAGCACTTGGCTAGGTGCGCGTGGCATGTGGTTGGCTTATTTTCTGGGAGTCTTAGCGACACATTTGATATTACTGTCGGTGCCCTTTATAAGCATACCCATGGCCTGGACATTAACAAATTTAATGCATAATGCGGTAGGCAATTGAAGAAGTCAGTTTAAGGAAGTAAAATTAATGAAATGAACTCTTTTTAGGCCCATTTATACTTCCTACATATAATAAAGGGAGCACCATGGTTTTCCATTGAAAATGATACCGGACGTCAGCTAACACACTGGGAACAAATCGATGATGGTGAACAATTTACAGCAACACGTAAATTCTTAACAGCAGTGCCCATTGTTTTGTAAGTTTTTTAATATTTTTAGAAAAATATTGTATAATGTTTTTATGTGTATATTGTTTCCTAGATTCCTGCTTTGCTGTTTGTATACCCGCAATGACACCGATCATTTTATAGCCAATTTTATATCTTTGGTCATTGTCACTTTACCCAAATTGCCACAGTTTCATGGTGTACGCTTGTTTAATATTAACAAATATTAATTGTACTATTAGTTTTGGATTAATTCCTAAAAGAATGTATTTGGAAAAAGTGCTAAATTAGTTTTAAATCGTTGGCAATTGACTACAGACTGAGTTTATTCTTTTAGATCTGAAAGTTCTATATAAATTAATGATTACACACACACAATATATTTATAATAAGCTTATCTTAATTGCACCTTTGTTTTAAACAGTAACTCCCTTAGAAATTGTTATTACCCAAAAAAACATAAAATGTTTTTAAACTAATTATTAAGGCAACTGCTTATAAAATTTGCTGGTTTATATAAAATTGTAATTAATTATTTTATATTTAATAATACCTATGTATGTAAAGAATTTTTCTTTTTATTTCTTGTTACGAAAATATAAGTAAATAGATGTGTATTTATAGATGTCTTAAAATTCCAATAATAATTATTTACCGTTACAGCAAATGTCAACAAAAACTATGTATTTAAGGTGGCCAGACTGTTAGGTTTCTTTCATATACTTCATATGGGTTAAATTTTCTTATGATTTTGCTTTCTGTAGAAATTTTTTTATAAAAACAAGTTTTTCTACAAAAAATTTTGATTTTTCTATAGAAAATTTGAAATGCGTTAAAGTTTTCTTTAGAAAATATTTATTGGGACAAATTTTATATAGATAATTGTAAAGTATGTGTATTAATATACTTTGGATAATTGTATTTTCTATATTTTTTTTGAAAAAAAAAACTCAAATGATATTATAGTTAAATGATATCATTATTTTTTTTTGTTTGCACTTACTAGAAGTGAAATAAAGGTAAAATAAAATTTGTTTACTTTTCTCGATTGTTATTTCTCCCTTGTATGACATTGTACTATTACTAAATGTCAAGTAGTTATATGTTTGCCATTTTAAAATCTTTAAATGCACTCGTTTCTACTTTCCTCATTTACACTTATTATCAGTGATAGATTTCTTTGTTTTATATTAAATTCTAAACACACCTTCGATTTTCTCAGTGCTTCAACTTCCTCCCCGCGGAAAATAAATAATACATAATATTAATTAAAAACCTGTTACTTCATCAATTGATTTGCCAGAGAGAATCAAAATATTGCAAATTCTTGTATGAATACAATAGCGGCCGCTAGCGATAGACGACTATCGAATATAACAAAATCTAACGTAAATTTTATTTGCCAAACATAAATATACCGAAACGTCTTGTGGTTTGTGTTCGTAATTATAATCACAAAGAAAATTGCATTATTTGAGAGTAAATTTAATAAATTTACACATACGCTTTAACATCCATATTAATACGCTCTTGGTAAACAACACAATTTGCTTAATAAAATAAATTGATAGAAATAAAATTGCTGTAGCTCAGAGATAATTTATAGTTTGTTAAATAAACAGATGTTTAAAAGTGTTTTTCTGTGTTGAAGGGGCACTTTTAAACTTTTTTATAGTTTAGTTGCAATTTAGCATTTCATTAAAACACAGTGAAAAGGAATTGTTTTAAAACAAGTATTAAAAGGTAAGTGAGAAAAAATATATATTTATGCAATAATAAAAATTGTTTACAAAACGTATAAAAAATTTTGGAAAATACTACGTGATTTTTTTTTGGAGTTGCATTTAAAAAGAAACTATAAAAGTGTATTATTTACATACTTGAAAAATTCTTAAAAAACATTAAAAATTTGATGTAATTGTTTTAATAACAAATTTTATTAAAGTGATTTTATCTATCAATTGATAATAGTAAAATCCGTACTACTTAAAGCTGCCATATTTACGTAAAATATGTATGCTATGATTTCCGTTATTCTAAAATTGGGTTGCCAAGCCTAACTTATTAATTATTATGCGCATTTTGTGAATTTGTAAATAGGAAATTAAATTAGCTATCTATCTGTCTATCTATCTATCTATCTATCTATCTATCTATCTATCTATCTATCTATCTATCTATCTATCTATCTATCTATCTATCTATCTATCTATCTATCTATCTATCTATCTATCTATCTATCTATCTATCTATCTATCTATCTATCTATCTATCTATCTATCTATCTATCTATCTATCTATCTATCTATCTATCTATCTATCTATCTATCTATCTATCTATCTATCTATCTATCTATCTGTCTATTAAAACTACTTCGAAAAATTTCTATACATTTAAAAAATCTGTTTTCTTACTTCTTCCAGTCCCCATCATGGTCGTAGTTAAAGAGGAAGATTTCGGCACCATAGTTGATCCTATGACTAAACAACCGGCTAAAGTACGTCGTATAACCCTCTCAAATGACCACCGAATGTCGGTTCAACTTTTGACATTGGGTGTGAATATAGCTAGTGTACGTTTGCCGGATAGAAACGGTCAAGTCGATGAATTATCTTTAAGTTTTGATAATGTCGAAGGTTATATAGCCACACAACCGGCATACATAGGTGCCACAATGGGTCGTGTAGCAAATCGTGTGGCCAATGGTCGTTTTACTTTGAATGGAAAAGAGATTCAAGTTACCAAGAATTTCAAAGATAAATATCAATTACATGGTGGTTTTATTGGTTTTGATAGTGTCATCTGGGAGGTGGTACAAACTCTAGCAGACGGTGTTGTTTTCAAGCATATTTCACCGGATGGTCATGAGGGTTATCCGGGAGAGGTAACCTGTACCATAACCTGTACTTTAAATGACAACAACGAATTTCGCATGCAAATTGAGGCCACCACCAATCAGACGACTTGTGTTAATGTTACCAATCATGCTTACTTTAATTTGGCGGGTCATAATTCCGGTAAACTGGGTCTTAGTCAACACACTGTCATGATTAATGCCGATAATATAGTAGATACCGATTTAGACCAAATACCCACCGGCAAATTGTCACCGGTAGCTAATACTGTGTATGATTTAAAAACTCCTGCTAAAATGGCCGACCGTTTACCCCTGTTTAAGGATAAACCTATTAATGGTTATGACAACTGCTATTGTGTGAATTTGGAAGGTAATAAAACAACGCGCATAGCACGTGTAGAACATCCGGAAAGTGGACGTTGGCTAGAGATTTTAACCAATCAGCCTGGAGTGCAATTTTATACTTCTAACAATCTGCCGGATGTGGAGAATGGTGCCCCCGCTTTAGAGGGAAAAGGTGGTGCTCGTTATGTTAAACATGGAGCATTTTGTTTGGAAACTCAAAAATATCCCGACTCCGTGAATCATACAAATTTTCCTACAATATTTTTAAATCCAGGCGAGAAATATTATCATGATGTTGTTTATAAATTTGGTAATTGATAATATTACAAAAAAATAACTATAAAAATATTAATAAAAACTTCATTTTAATAAAACATTTATTTGTTTAGTTTTAATTCTAATAAAGATTTCTATACAACAATCTCATTAAATTATTTATGAAACAATTTTTCTATAGAAAAGTTATGTTGAAAAATTTTCTAAGAAAATCTTGATCGCAATCTGATAAATGTTTATATATAAAAGATGATTGATCTGAAATAAAGCAAATTGTTTTCATAAAATCCTATAAATTTAAAATTTTATTGCAAAAATTTGTATAAATTATTAAATTTCATAAAAAAATTGTTTAAATTATTCGCAACAACCAAAACGATAAACCACAGTATGGCAATATTTCTGTTTCGGTCCTATAAATACATTTGGAAAATTGCAATGATTCATGGCATCAGGGTAGTTTTGACAAGCCAAACAAAAGGCACCATATTGAGCATACACTGCTCTAGATTTACCAATTATAGGTTCAGCTCCCGCTTTATCAATATCTGGCCAATCGTTACAAGTACTAAAATGGACCGAAGGTTGATCACTGAAAATCTCCAACCATCTACCTGTACAGGGATGTATAACTTTGGCAATAGGTTTAACTTGACCTTCACAGCTATCAATACAATAATTATTATGAAAACCTTTGTTGGGATAATTGAAAAATTTCTTAAGTCGTTTGCCCAAGTTGACATATTTGCGCAAATCATAGGGGGTATGCTTGACAGGCATCAAACAACCTGTGGGTATAAGCTCGTTATCACATTCCACAATTTTATTACTTTTAATCATGATATTATGCTGAAAGAGCGTCTCCTTGCGGGTATTATGGCCAGCCAGGTTTAAATATAGATTATTGGATATATTGACGGGTGTTTTACGATTCGTTGTGGCTTCTATAAAAATTCCAAAATTGTTGTTATCATCTAGGTCGTACGTTATAGTGGTGTTTAACTCTCCAGGATAACCTTCTGAGCCTGCGGGATTTATATGCTGTAGTTTAATACCATTCTCGTTTTCTTCTATTATCTGCCAAATCATACTATCGAATCCTATAAAACCACCATTTAATTGATGTTTATCCTTAAGATTTTTGGTCAAACAGCATTCCTTTTCATCTAGAGGAAATTTGGCTTGAGCCACACGATTTGCTACTCTACCAATAATGGCTCCTATATATTTAGTTTTATGATCTATATAACCCTGAACATTGTCAAAACCCAAGCAAATGTCTTCTATATTACCATGCTTATCGGGGTATTTAATCATTTGTATTGTAGCTCCCAGTGTCAGAATGGCTACACTCATATTATTGTTATTAGTCATAACAATGCGATAAACATCCACCGGTTTGGTAGTTAGGGGATTTAGAGCAGTTCCAAAGATGCTGGTACTAATTATTACCATTTTTTTAATTTTGAATGTTTTAATTAAACTTATATATTAACGTTTGATTTTTATTACTAACTTTTATGAAATTTATGTTGAAATGATTTTGGATTAGGCTTTTCCATAAATTTTTAAATTTCCTGTTATAAAATTTATACAAACAGAAATTTATTATTTGCTTTTAGAAATGTATAGTTATTTTACTGTAAATACATTTTTCTAAATTGTTTTTAAATATAATTATATTTCTCTTATTAGGTTTTTATACAATTTCAATTCAAATCTTTAACGTCAGTCAATAATTGAAAATAACAGTCTATTTCCTCACAACATTGGAAAAATGCCTTCACTTTCAATATCACCTTTTGCTACAATTATGCATTCTGGCAACTTTTCACAAAATGAGCAACAATCAAAGACAAAACAATTAAAAAAAGTTCAAAATTAACTTAAAATTATTAAAAAAGTTAATATAGTTTGTTAATTAATTACATAAACAATTTTAATTAAAAATATATAATTTTGACTTTAAGCAGATTTGCATGCTTTTAAAAGTTACTTACATTATCAATGAATAACTTTAACTAAAAAAACGCTACATATATACCACTGTAAAAAAAAAGCTACTCAATTTATTTTAAAAGAAATTTATTTAAGGTGCTATTGGCAGCACACCTTTTAATAAAATAAAATGTCAAATTACACTCATAAAAAATATACACACACACTCTCATATGTCAAACTTAATACAAAAGAACCTAATGGAAATTAATAGTGTTGACACCTTATACAATACGCCTTGATTAATTCTATTCTTGCGTTTTCCATCATATTCTTTCAGTTACTAAACTAAATTTATAGTATTATTAACTAATAAAAGTGCCAAAATTTAACAAAAAATACAAGCAAAAGAAAAAATTCCACACAACAACAAAACAACAATAATTTGTTTATCAAACAATAACAACAGCAGACATTTGCAAATTTCTTTTTTGATTAAACGTGAAAAAGTAAACGGCATCAAAGTGTTGAACTTACCGCAGCTATATTTGCAAGCCAATTCAGGTTCTTCAAGAAGTCAAGCGACTAGCAAAATGCCCGTAAGTTAAATTAGAAAGAAAAAATTATGAAAAAATGAATATATTGTATATGTATGTAAATTATGTGAAAAAGGTCAAGTTGTTTTTGCATTAATTAAATCTATTGTTTCGATTTTTCTTTTTTTTTTTTATAAAGGTGCATGAATTTAAAGTGGAAATGACCTGCTCTGGTTGTTCCGGTGCTGTGGAAAGAGTATTGGGCAAGCTAGGAGGTAAGAAATTTAATTTCAATAGTACGTTTATTAACATATGGGGAAAATTGTATAAATGGACACGTCAATGTTATAGTTAAGGGTGAAGTTATTGAGATTTATATTTGAGAATTTTTGGCGAAATGATGAAATGTAAAATATTTTCAAGAACTAGGTATAGATGTTTATTGTTAGTCTAGTTAATAGATAGATAGATAGATAGATAGATAGATAGATAGATAGATAGATAGATAGATAGATAGATAGATAGATAGATAGATAGATAGATAGATAGATAGATAGATAGATAGATAGATAGATAGATAGATAGATAGATAGATAGATAGATAGATAGATAGATAGATAGATAGATAGATAGATAGATAGATAGATAGATAGATAGATATCGAAGAGAAATAACAAAAGTTTTTAATTATTGTTAATGGAACTAAATAAAATGCAATACTTTTCTATTTAGCTTAAAATCTAGAAAATTTTCATTACAAACAATTAGTCTAGACATGAAGTGCCAATGCAAATATGTATTTGCTTATAAACAACAAATGCGCTTCATTTCCAATATTTTCCTTTTGTTATTATTAAAAGTTTTTTGACCTATATCGTGCGAGTGTGTGTGTGTTGTTTGTTACTAACTGATAACGTAACACGTACCGCAATAACTACCATTTACTTTATCTTGAAAATATTGTGTTCATATGCTATCTTGGTTTTTTTTTTTTTTTTTGTAGTCTAGGTATTATTTAATCATGATATATTACTTTAAATAGAAGTTTAAATTAAAAACATAATATCTTTTGCTTTTTTTTTTTTTGATTCCCCTTGTGTTGTTGTGTTCTTGGTCGTTTAAAAAGATAAAGTTGAAAAAGTAAGTATTGATCTGGATGAGAAAACTGTTTTGGTTACCTCGAATCTAACAGGCGAAGAGCTGTTGGAAGTTATTAAGAAGACTGGCAAATCAGCACAATATGTGGGTGTGAAAGAATGAAACGAAATGTTTTGTAAATTTCGCAAAATAGCGAAATTAAAATTGGAAGTTTAAGAATTATTTTTTTTTCTTTTGATTTAAATTTAAAGTTATTGAAACAGATATTTTATAATTAATTTACATAAAATATGTAAAACATTTAAATGCAAGCAATTTACTTTATTTTTATTTTTTTATGAAAATATACTTTAAGAAGTTAAATACACTTGTGAAGTGTAGAATTTATGTTAAAAAAATTTTGTTTTTTTCTTAGTTTTTAAGTTTAGAAGGCATTTTATTAATTTGAAAGTTTATTGATTTAGTGAAAGTGAAAACAAAGTCAAATTAGTAACGCTATAGTTATTTCTTATTATTCTTTTTTAAAATCTTTAGATTTAGTAGAAATTTTGAAGTTCTTAGGTTTATTTTAGACTCAAAAATTCAAGAACATTAATGCAGTCATAGGTTCTATAGAAAATCGTATTAAAAATTAGAAAAATTTCTTTAAAAGAAATCGAATTTAAATTTTATAACTTTTTAGCTCAAATCGAATAAATTTTATAGAAATTTTAACATAAATCATTAAAATTTTTCTTTTTTTTTTAATAAAAACTAAATAAATTTCATAAAAAATTTTGAATTTTTTTCTTTTTCAATTAAGTAGTAGGAATAGTAAAAGTTTAAAGAAAGAAAAAGCCAAAAAAAAAATGTAAACATTTAATGGATACAATATATTTACAATAAAAATACAAAATACTTTACAAATTTAAATACAAAAAAAAAATCAATTAAAAAATATTAATATTAAACAATTTCCAAGGTTTTAAACGGAGTTAATAGAAATAGTCAATAAATCACGGAAAATATAATGAAAATTTTAAATTTTAAAAACATACAATTTTATTTAATTAAAAAAAAACAAAAATATTATTATAATAATATAAAGCTATAAAAATAAACTTTTAAATGTTTCAATTTTTATTAATATTTAAATCAAACACACACAATAAATATTTATAAATTCCATTTAAAATACAAAACTAGAGTTTTTCTTCTTATTTATTAAAAACTTGTTCCAATTTCTTTATCCTTTCATTAAGGCCATAAAACATTATTATTATTTTGGCAATATCATTTTTAATTTCCTCAATAGGTGTATAACTGTTAGAGTTAATATTTGTAATCTTGAAAGTTAGAAGAGAGAGAGAAAGAAAAAATTTAAGTTCGAATTTCAAAAATTTTTGCTATACAATGTTTGAATTGGCTTAACCTCAAGAAAAATTAGACAATTTAATGTATTTCTGTCTTATTTAGTGATTATAAATGATTATTTAGTAATTTTATACAATTTCGAAAATTCGAACATAAATTCGAAATTTCAAAAAATCTTTTAAATTGCAACCTATATTCATTTTTATTAAGACATTATCAAAATTTGTTGGATTTTCTTAAGAATTCCGTTAAAATTGTTAAAAAAATTCAAGTTCTAATTTCAAAATTCTTAGTATTCAATGTTCGAAATTGCTAAAACTTAAGAAAAAATAAAAATTTTGTTATATTTAATGTTTTTTTGTTTAAATATAAGAAAATTTTATTAATTCTGTACAATTTCGAAAATTCGAAATTAAATTTGAAAATTCGAACATAAATTCGAAGTTCCAAAAAAACTTCAAATTTGCCACCTAAGTGCATTTGTCTTAAGACATCAATGAAATTGTTAGATTTTCCTGAGAATTCATTTAAAATTTCTTAAAAATTCAAGTTCGAATTTCAAAATTTTTCGTATTCAATGTTCGAAATTGCTAAAACTTAAGAAAAATTAATAATTTTCTTACATTTAATGTTATTTTGTTTAATTAAAAGAAAATTTTATTAATTCTGTACAATTTCGAAAATTCGAAATTAAATTTGAAAATTCGAACATAAATTCGAAGTTCCAAAAAAACTTCAAAGTTGCCACCTAAGTGCATTAGTATTAAGATATCAATGAAATTGTTAGATTTTCCTGAGAATTGATTTAAAATTTCTTAAAAATTCAAGTTCGAATTTCAAAATTATTAGTTTTCAATGTTCGAAATTGCTAAAACTTAAGAAAAATTAATAATTTTCTTACATTTAATGTTATTTTGTTTAAATATAAGAAAATTCTATTAATTCTGTACAATTTCGAAAATTCGAAATTAAGTTTGAAAATTCGAACATAAATTCGAAATTCCAAAAAAACTTCAAAGTTGCCATCTAAGTGCATTTGTATTAAGACATCAATGAAATTGTTAAATTTTCCTAAGAAGTCATTTAAAATTTCTTAAAAATTCAAGTTCGAATTTCAAAATTTTTCGTATTCAATGTTCGAAATTGCTAAAACTTAAGAAAAATTAATAATTTTCTTACATTTAATGTTATTTTGTTTGAATATAAGAAAATTTCATTAATTCTGTACAATTTCGAAAATTCGAAATTAAATTTGAAAATTCGAACATAAATTCGAAGTTCCAAAAAAACTTCAAAGTTGCCACCTAAGTGCATTAGTATTAAGACATCAATGAAATTGTTAGATTTTCCTGAGAATTCATTTAAAATTTCTTAAAAATTCAAGTTCGAATTTCAAAATTCTTGGTATTCAATGTTCGAAATTGCTAAAACTTAAGAAAAATTTTAAATTTTGTTATATTTAGTGCTAATTTGTTAAAATATAATTAAATTTTATTAATTCTGTACGATTTCGAAAATTCGAACTTAAGTTCGAAAATTCAAACATAAATTCGAAATTGCAAAAAATCTTTAAAATTCATTTTTATTAAGACATCATCAAAATTTGTTAGATTTTCTTATAAATTCCTTAAAAATTCAAGTTCGAATTTCAAAATTATTAGTATTCAATGTTCGAATTTACTAAAACTTAAGAAAAATATAAAATTTTGTTATATTTAGTGATAATTTGCTAAAATATAAGAAAATTCTATTAATTCTGTACAATTTCAAAAATTCGAACTTAAGTTCGAAAATTCGAACATGAATTCAAAATTCCAAAAATCTTCTTAAAAGCAACCTAAGTATAATTTTATTAAGAAAACATCGAAATTTGTTAGATTTCCGTAAGAAATCTTTTAAAGGATTTCTTAATTTAAGTTCGAATTTCAATATTTTTCGTATTCAATGTTCGAATTTTAAAATTGTGTTATATTTAGGTTTATTTTGTTAAAATATTGTAAAATGATATTGATTTTGTACAATTTCCAAAATTCAAAGTTAAGTTCGAAAATTTAAATATAAATTCGAAATTCTAGAAATCTTCAGAACGAAATTTCAAATGGGGAGGGGAATATCAGCTGGAAAAAGTCTATAGACTAGTTGTTGTTGTTATTGTGACAGGTTGGCTGTAACTGGATGTTCTTCCCTGGGGAAAAAACTTCCGGTTGATACAGCTGTTGCTGAGTTGACAATCTTTGCCGATTGAGAATCGGATCGGGATTACAGCTCTATTGTTTTACTTATGGACTTGTCTTTGGACTAGTCTATTGACTATTCTATAGACTATAATGTTAATTAGTCAATGGACATACCTATGGACTAGTCTATTGATTAATCTATTGAGCAGTCCATGGACTAGAACTTGTCTTTATACTAGTATGTTGATTAGTCAATGGAATAGTCTATTTCCTAATCAATGTACTAGTCTATTGACTAGTCCATTGACGAGTCTTTAAAGTAGTCTATTGATTAGTCTCTGTACTAATCTATTGACTAGTCTTTGTACTATTCTATTGACTAGTCTTTGGACTAGCATATTGACTAGTCTATTGACTAGTCTTTGGAATAGTCTATTGACTAGTCTTTGGACTAGTCTATTGACTAGTCTTTGGACTAGTCTATTGACTAGTCTTTGGACTAGTCTATTGACTAGTCTTTGGACTATGGTCTACTCTATCGATTAGTCTATGAGCTAGTGGTCTAGACTATGGAATAGTGTATCTCCTGCATGTATATTTGGATTCAAGTACTTTTGTGTTGAACCAGAAGCGTGTTCACTGCGTTGTCGACTAATTTATTATATACTTTAGTCATTATTGGATTCAAGGGTTCCATCACATTTAAGGCAAAATAACTCTAAATAGTTTTCTTTATTAAAAAAAAAACGTCACATAACTTCTTTTATTATAAGATATTAATAAAATACTGGACATAGATTATTTAATATGATCCAAGAAAGTCAAATATAATATAAAAAGTAATTTATATATTGAATAGAAAATAACCACCTGCATTTGAAAGGTAAAACTCAATTCAAAAGATTAATCTACCAAAAAGGTGGCTGATCCTTTCATTATAAATATTAATAAATAAAATTATAAAAAAAGTGAAAAAATCAAAGAAATTAAAAATATTTCGAACTAGCATTCGATTGATTCTGTAATTTCGTATTCGGTGAATTATTGTAATCATCGAAAAAGCTACTTTTACTTTTGGGAAAATTTAACAAAGAACTGCTGCTATTCGAGCTTAAATGTCCCGAATTCCTAGATAATGAAGACGACGACGTCGAAGTGCTGGAGCAGTTAGTAGTAGTTGTGATGGAGGGTGATGATGTCATGTGTGTAGTCGAATGTTTAATATATTCACTTTCAAGCACCTGGAAATTTTCATCACGATTATTATAGGCCATCGATTGACGGGGATCGATAAGTATAGATTGATCACTAGCATTTGTAGTGGTTGTCATGGAGCTGACAGCTGTTTGTTGAGCATGTGGCACAATGCCACTTTCATTTAAAGTTTCACGCGCCAACTTGGCCTCATAAAGGGAAACGTCATAGGTATGAAGATTGGATTTCCAAACTAAAAGCTTTTAAAGGGAAAAGTTTATATCTATGATCGTTCTACATTCGTTCAATCACTTACCTGTCTATCTTCTCCCGCCGAAGCAAATTGCGAACCATCTTGACTAAAAGCCACTGCTGTTACTTTGCCCGTGTGACCCGTCAGAGTATAAATAGGTCTACCTTCTAGTAGATCTAATATTTTCATGGTTTCATCATCACTGCCAGTCAGTAAAAAGTTGCCATTTGGATGAAAAGCCAAATCGTTGACTGGTCCCACATGTACTTCATACAATTGTATTAATTCCTGAGCCACTAAATCGAATATTTTAATGCGATTACAAGACATGGCAACGGCTACCACAGTACTATCCGGATGCCAAGCCACCTGTCGTCCCATACCCTTTTGTTCGGTAAAACAACGTATACATTCCCCAGAGTTGACATCAAAAATACGCAAAGACTTGTCATCACCACAGGAAGCAATCATTTGTCCATTAGGGCTAAATTTAGCCGCTCTCACCCAATTAGTGTGACAGGCAAAGGAGGTTAAAAATTTCTTTTGAGCCACACGCCATAATTTCAAAGTTTTATCATCGGAAGCTGTCACCACCATTGTGCCGGAGGGATCAAAATCTACTGATCTCACCGGTTTGCCATGAGCTAGAAATTCTCCAGAGACTCCTTTCAATTTAGGTTCCCATATTTTCACAGTTTTATCTTTAGAACAAGAGGCCACCAATTTCGATTTGGGAGACCAGCTAACACCATAAACACTATCATTATGGGCTGAAAAACGTATACATCTGGCGGCTTGCTTTAAATCCCACAAAATAACAGAGGAGTCTGTAACAAAGAAAGATTTAATATAAAATTTATGACTTTCTTTTAAGCAAATATACCCAAAGAACTAGTGGCCACTTTATTGCCCTCCGGATTAAAGCGCACTTGTGTTATGGCTTGACTGTGACCGGTAAAATGTCTTTCTAGACAAGGATCAGCAAATTGTTCATTATTTAACATTTTTCCAAGGAGTTTTTCTTAAAATTTTTCAAAAATTAAAGTTGTTTGTATTTATTTCAAGTTTTGCGCTTCGTTGATATGACAACTGTGGCAGCCAGAGCTCTGCGCCGACAAGTATTAACGGCGGCGGCAACTGACACTAAATTTGTCAACTACGTTTAGTTTTTAAATTTTAACGATTTTAAATAAAAACGGAATCCGACTCGGGTCGGCGGCTTATTACAGAAAATATCGGCGGCGGCTATTTTGTCGGCTCAATTTAACTTTTTCTTTAGAAATTTACCAAGGCGAATTCAGATAAGGTGGTGGTAGATCTGCAACAACAACATTTCCCATGTATTTTGTTTTTGCTTTTGGTTTTCGTAAATGTCAAAAACCATAACGACGAATTCATTTGATGAACAATTTTTGTAAAATGTTTATATTAAAAAATAAAGATAAAGATTAAAATTTGCGAGGAAAATATATTCTGAATTGAATAATGCTTGTTTCAAACGAAAAATTCTATTCCGGCAGCTTAATTTGCAAAATCAAAGTATGTGCCTGAAGTTAAGTAAGACTTAATTTTTTGTGAAAAATAAACATAAAAAGTACATATTCATAAAAATATTATTTTTTTAGTTAATCTCTTTATCTACATAGTGTATATATAAAACAATATTGTTTAATTTGTTAACATTTAATAGATTTCAAAATTAAGCCATAACGTAGAAGTCAGCTGCCGCCAGCCGGGAAAATAATTCATTATTTAAATAAAATGATATTTGTTTACGAAATGCTTGGTATTTTCAGATTTTTTACATAAATAATTCAAAATATTAACGAAGTTTTTCTCTGTTTAACGGACATTTTTAAATATAAAAATGTAAACAATAACAAACTTCGACAGTTAGGAAAACCAGTCGAATTAAAACAAAATCAGCTGATTGATTAACAAACACCACCTTATATGAATTTGCCTTGGGGCCGAATTTGAAAAAATTACCGGACACCTGTGCGCTTTTTATCAATACGGTAACTCTCAAACAATGGGGCACCAGAAGAGAAAAAATATCCCAGCTGCCTCTACAAACATTTCAACAAAATCGCTTGATTTGTTTGAAAAGAAATAAAAAATTACAATAGAACTTTGCTGCCTTTTGGCACACAGTCCTAGTTACTTTGTTACAATTTTTTTATTATTTTACAATTTTTTATTATCAAAAGTATTGCCACAAGTTAACAAGCTTATGTTACCATATGGTAGCACTTTTCTTTTTACTACAGCTGTTTTTAAGGCGAATTTTGTTTTGACATTTATCGCAATCGTTCACAGCGAATTCAATTCCCATTCGAAGTCACTGCGAGAGCCAAATTTTTGCATTGCAGGGCTCCATAAATAATAGAATAAAACAATTAATTTGTGATAAATATTAAGGATTAGCGTAAGCTTTAATTGGCAAAATGGCTTCGCTTATATTAATGAGGAATGTGCAAATGGCAAGTAAGTAAAAACTAATGAAAATTCACTTCCAAAGTCTCAACAAAAACAAGTGGAAACGTAAAACTTATGTAACGTGTGTTTAAGAGACCTAAGGAAATTTTCATTCAACACCGAATAAAACTACAATTTTGTGATAATTTCTAGAGCAACAAACCAATGGCGCCTTGGGTGTATTGTGCTTGCGTACGGCCAATTATTCTTCCGACAGTCCACGTCCCCTGAAGACCACCAATTTGAGTGCCATGAAACGCGGTACCGGTGGCCGCAGTAGTTTCAATGGTATTGTTGCTACCGTTTTCGGTTGCACTGGCTTCTTGGGTCGTTATGTTTGCAATAAGTTGGGCAAGTCCGGCACCCAAATGATTTTGCCCTATCGTGGTGAAGATTCCGAAGCTATTCGCTTGAAGGTGTGCGGTGATTTGGGCCAGGTTTTATTCCAATTCTATCATTTGTGCGATGAGGAAGCCATTCGTAAGGCTGTCAAATATTCGAATGTTGTCATCAATTTGGTGGGACGTGAATATGAGACTAAGAATTTCAAATTCAATGATGTTCATGTTGAGGGTGCTCGTCGCATTGCACGGTGAGTATTGAATAAGGATCCAGTAGGAAGCTTTCTTTTTGAAAATTTTATTGAACTTATGTTTTTTTTTTAATATTACAGCATCTGTCGCGAAATGGGTGTCGAACGTTTGATTCACGTTTCCGCCTTGAATGCTGATCCCCATCCCAAGAGTCACATCATTGATGGCGGCAGCAATTTCTTGCGCAGCAAATACTGGGGCGAACAAGCCGTACGCGAAGAATTCCCCGAAGCCACCATTATTCGTCCTTCGGATATTTATGGTTCTGAAGATCGTTTCTTGCGTTATTATGCCCACATCTGGCGTCGTCAATTCCGTTCGATGCCTTTGTGGTACAAAGGTGAACGTACCGTTAAACAACCCGTATTCGTTTCCGATGTAGCTCAGGGTATTATTAACTGTGCCAAGGATCCCGATACCGCTGGCAAGGTTTATCAAGCTGTGGGGTAGGTTTCATTTGGAACATTAAAAAATTTATTAATAAATTTAAAACTATTATATTTTAGTCCCAAACGTTACCAATTGAGCGAATTGGTTGATTGGTTCCATCGTCTTATGCGCAAGGATGAGAAATGGTGGGGCTATCAACGTTACGATATGCGTTTCGATCCCACTTTCGTTTTGAAAACCAAAATGACCGAAATGATTTGCCCCGGTCAACCTGTGGGTGGTTTACATTTAGAACGTTTAGAATTGGAATGCGTCACCGATAAGGTACTCAACAATGTACCCACCTTAGAAGATTTGGGTGTACAATTGACCCCTATGGAAAATCAAGTACCATGGGAATTGCGTCCTTATCGTGCTGCTTTGTATTATGATGCCGATTTGAATGAATTCGAAATACCAGCACCACCACAAACCATTGCACCACGTGATGAACAACGCTTGTTCGCATAAAGAAGTCCTACACACCACCATTACATAAGGTCCACTGCCGAGGGCCAGGATACTACACACCATTATGTTGATATGAGGAAAAAAAGTGGTTCGGTACGTTGGTGGTGGCCGGTTCGTCGTATGAAAGAAAAACGTTTACGTCTGCGTGAACTATTATTTATTGTTTTGGTGGTGCGTTCATTGTGGTATGGTGTGTTTAGTGAAGAATATTTAAATGAAATTGATAATTTTTTAAACAATAGCGAAGATTTGTCTTGAAAACTCAAAACAAAACTAAATCCCAAAATTATAATTTAATTACAAAAAAAAAACGGTACTGCTGTCTTTATCTAACTAAATTTAAATAAAACAACTGAGTGTAACACTCATTAATATATAAGTATAACTGTGTTTTAAATTAACATTTTAGCGAATTCGTAATAGATAGAAGATAGATAGGCAGATAGACAGATAGATAGATAGATAGATAGATAGATAGATAGATAGATAGATAGATAGATAGATAGATAGATAGATAGATAGATAGATAGATAGATAGATAGATAGATAGATAGATAGATAGATAGATAGATAGATTGTTAGATAGATAGATAGATAGATAGATAGATAGATAGATAGATAGATAGATAGATAGATAGATAGATAGATAGATAGATAGATAGCTAGATAGATAGATAGAAAGATGGGTAGATGTCTCCTCCATCTCTCTTACAAAAACGCCAAAAACTTTTGTTTTTTCAACATTGATTTGTTTTTTTTTATTTCATCTTTATTACGTTCTTTAGAAACTCATAATTATAACATTATTTGAATAATTCATTCAGTGCATCATAAAATGTTTTAAATAATAATTCTTTTTTTCTTGTTTTTTTTTTCAAAAAGTAAACTGATAAATTACTTTATACGCATATTTGTTTTAATAATACTAATGACTAAATTATTTTAATAATAATTTGAAAAAATAAAAAAAAAATTCAATTAAGTACCATTAAACAAACTAAGTTTAATTTAAAAGCTTAATTTAGTTCATTCAACTTAAAATTAAGAAAATAATAAAAAAAAGGAAATTCAAAGAAAATCTTAAAAAATAGTTTTCTTCTTTAACTATAAATCACTTGTCGAATTAAATTCTTCACATTTCAGTTGACTATAAAATTTGTAACCAACATATACTAGGCTTAAGCACTAAAAGACAGTAACTAAAAGGAAGTTATCTTTTTTTTTAATAGGAAATAATAAATAACGAGTCTTTTTGTCATAATAATAATAATAATGAATTAAACTCGTTTACTAAAATATAAAAGCCATTATTATAATAATAATTACTATTATAAAAGTGCTATGAATACGGTTTCATATTAATATATTGATAATGTAAGGGATAATAATAATAATAGTAGTAGTAGTTGTGGTTGTGGGTGTTGTTTATAAGAATTAAGAAAAAACTAATTATAAATAATGTGCAGAGATGACAAACAACAAAGGTATGTCGTAACCACAAACACTATTCACTATTTTCATTGCCATCACTTTCTGTTTTCCCTTGATATTTGTTATCCTTAAGTTTTTGTTCATCCATTTCTTTATTCTTCTCTTGTATGGTATCTTCTTCATCTAGCGGAGTAGTATTGAGATCATGCTCAAATTCATCAAACTCATCATTTGCATCGTTTTCCATCGGCTGCCAGTCATTTAAGGACTGTAAATCGAAATTTTTATTTAACTCGGCGCCGGTAACATCACCCAGACGTGCTCTTAAACGCTGTGATATACCTTCCAATTCGGTAAATTTGCGTTTTATAGCTTGTCCTAGATTTAAATGCGTTAAATCTAAAGTTTGTTCAAATTGATCGATAACAGAATCCACTGATGCTCCTGCTGCAGATGATGCTGTTGCAGTTGCTGCTACCGTTGCCGTTGATGTTGTGTTGCCTGCTTTTATGGCTGGTGTTATATCCTCTAATGGTTGACAACGCACCAACAATTGACCATTAATACGTCCATTAAAATCGACTATATTAAAGGTGCCCGCAATGTGTAGACCTCTGGTGAATGCACTTAGATCGAGAGCTGTTAAACCTATGATGGCATCTTCCATGGGTGTGGGTTGTTGGCGACCTTGAGCCATATCGAGTGAAGATTTTTTCAACACTTTTAAAATGAAGAGTTTTTGGGGCTGGAATGAAGTAAGAGGTAAACAAAATAGATTAAATTCCTTTATCCATTTATCTATCTATCTATCTATCTATCTATCTATCTATCTATCTATCTATCTATCTATCTATCTATCTATCTATCTATCTATCTATCTATCTATCTTATCTATCTATCTATCTATCTATCTATCTATCTATCTATCTATCTATCTATCTATCTATCTATCTATCTATCTATCTATCTATCTATCTATCTATCTATCTATCTATCTATCTATCTATATATCTATCTATCTATATATATCTATCTATCTATCTATCTATCTATCTATCTATCTATCTATCTATCTATCTATCTATCTATCTATCTATCTATCTATCTATCTAGTTCAGTTCTAGTTCAGTACTAGTTCAGTACTAATTCAGTTCTAGTTCAGTTCTAGTTCAGTTCTAGTTCAGTTCTAGTTCAGTTCTAGTTCAGTTCTAGTTCAGTTCTAGTTCAGTTCTAGTTCAGTTCTAGTTCTAGTTCAGTTCTAGTTCAGTTCTAGTTCAGTTCTAGTCAGTTCTAGTTCAGTTCTAGTTCAGTTCTAGTTCAGTTCTAGTTCAGTTCTAGTTCAGTTCTAGTTCAGTTCTAGTTCAGTTCTAGTTCAGTTCTAGTTCAGTTCTAGTTCTAGTTCAGTTCTAGTTCAGTTCTAGTTCAGTTCTAGTTCAGTTCTAGTTCAGTTCTAGTTCAGTTCTAGTTCAGTTCTAGTTCAGTTCTAGTTCAGTTCTAGTTCAGTTCTAGTTCAGTTCTAGTTCAGTTCTAGTTCAGTTCTAGTTCAGTTCTAGTTCAGTTCTAGTTATATCTATCTATCTATATATCTATCTATCTATCTATCTATCTATCTATCTATCTATCTATCTATCTATCTATCTATCTATCTATCTATCTATCTATCTATCTATCTAGTTCAGTTCTAGTTCAGTACTAGTTCAGTACTAATTCAGTTCTAGTTCAGTTCTAGTTCAGTTCTAGTTCAGTTCTAGTTCAGTTCTAGTTCAGTTCTAGTTCAGTTCTAGTTCAGTTCTAGTTCAGTTCTAGTTCAGTTCTAGTTCAGTTCTAGTTCAGTTTTAGTTCAGTTCTAGTTCAGTTCTAGTTCAGTTCTAGTTCAGTCTATAGTCTAGTCTATAGTCTTGTCTCTACTCTAGTCTATAGTCTAGTCTATAGTCTAGTCTAGATAGTATAGTCTAGTCTCTAATCTACTCTATAGTCTAGTCCCGCTCTAGTCCACATTCTATTCCATTATTGCCGTTACCAGAAATACTTACAATTTTCAAATAATCTATGGAAGCAGCTAGACGAAAACGTTGCTGCCACTGCGGATGAGTTGATTTCTCTACAATATTAGTGGCAAAAACCATACCCTCATGTGATTTATATGTGGGATATTGACCCTCATCGGCTTGGAATGTAACATAACAACTAGGAGCTTCATTGGGTGGAAAACGCTTGGAAGCATTACGCTTGGAATAACCTTTTTTAGCTTTAGAAGCTGGATTCAAAGGTAGACCAATGGCTTTTTGTATTTCCAAAGAGAATCGGAAAAGTTTAACATTTGTGGGCTTTAGAGGAGTTAAAGTCGAGGCTGTCACACTGGATGGTTTAGTATCGACTGTAGTCGCAGTTGCTGTGGCAGTCCTAGGAGGTTGACAGTCGCCGGCAGTTGCTGGAGAGGTCATAAGGACTTTTTGTAACATATCCAAGAGATCAGAAGTTTTCTTAATTTTTGCCGCTGTCAAAGGGGAACCACTGCTAGTTGGTGGAGTTTGTTTTGTTGGTTGGGGAACCTTAGAACTGGTTGGTATTTGTAAGGGTTGTAATTTGGTTATAAAATCCTTATCTGCTAATAAACTCTCTGAAAAAGTTGTGTTAGCCTGTAAGCCTCTAGATTCTTTAAGATTTTTTATTTGTTCATCACTACCCACTGCCAATAGGCATTTAATTTCTCCTACATTCAAGCCAGTTTGGCAATTTATTATGGGAGCCCAAGCATCAATGGAGATAACAGGAAGCTGTAAAAAAACGTTTATTAATTCAAAGAAAACTTTCGATTTACATTTTCGACCCCAAACTCACCTTTCCCTTGCACAAATGATTGGTAATGGCTGCATCCCGGTATGCTATAAAAAACTGATGCAAAGGCATGCGCACCACACCTACAGGTTGAGCATTTTCTTCCGGATTACCATTGCCATCATCACAACTCATGCGCTGCCACAGCTCCAAGTGTAAATACTGTTTGTCGACACTTTGTAAAAACTTATCATCGTTAATAACGGAAAATTGCTGAAGTATAGAAAAAAATATTTAATAACAATTTGTTATTCCGGTTGGTTTTTCAGATTTCCAACCTCTTGATAATTAAATTTGCAAGTTGTATCGGCTTTTGCGGTGGCCGGTTCATCCAACCAGAAGCGTCGACATACTAAAAATGTCTGTGGTTGTTGGGAGATTTCTAAGTTTCTTGTTTCATTGGCACTTATAAAACCTTTGAGTAAGCGTATCTTAGAGGTTTCATCATCAAAATTTGTGGTTTCAAATTTAACATTATTATTTTGTGCAGAGGCTGAAAAAGGGAAGTAATTTTAAATTTCATATAAAAAGTTTAAAATGCTTCTTTTAAGTTCATTAGATACATAAAGACACTTTCCAACTATTGAAGATGTCAAAAGAACAAGAACAAATATTCAATGCTATAATGTCTTAGAATTAGAAGATTCTCTAAATTGACAAATCAACTGTTTTATTTAGGAAGACGCAAGTAAGGACAATAGTAAAAGTTCTTGTACAGTTTTCTTTTAGTTTTCTTTTAGTTTTCTTTCTAGTTCTGTTCTAGTTATGTTCTAGTTATGTTCTAGTTCTGTTCTAGTTCTGTTCTAGTTCTGTTCTAGTTCTGTTCTAGTTCTGTTCTAGTTCTGTTCTAGTTCAGTTCTAGTTCAGTTCTAGTTTATTTCTAGTTCAGTTTTAGTTCAGTTTTAGTTCAGTTATAGTCCAGTTCTAGTTCAGTTCCAGTTCAGTTCTAGTTCAGTTCTAGTACAATTCTAGTTCAGTTCTAGTTAAGTTCTAGTTCAGTTCTAGTTCAGTTCTGGTTCAGTTCTAGTTCAGTTCTAGTTCAATTCTAGCTCAGTTCTAGTTCAGTTCTAGTTCAGTTCTAGTTCAGTTCTAGTTCAGTTCTAATTCAGTTCTAGTTCAGTTCTAGTTCAGTTCTAGTTCAGTTCTAGTTCAGTTCTAGTTCAGTTCTAGTTCAGTTCTAGTTCAGTTCTAGTTCAGTTCTAGTTCAGTTCTAGTTCAGTTCTAGTTCAGTTCTAGTTCAGTTCTAGTTCAGTTCTAGTTCAGTTCTAGTTCAGTTCTAGTTCAGTTCTAGTTCAGTTCTAGTTCAGTTCTAGTTCAGTTCTAGTTCAGTTCTAGTTCAAGTTCAGTTCTAGTTCAGTTCTAGTTCAGCTCTAGTTCTGCTTCAGTTCTAGTTCAATTTTAGTTCAGTTCTAGTTGAGTTCTAGTTCAGTTTTAGTTCAGTTCTAGTTCAGTTCTAGTTCAGTTTTAGTTCAGTTCTAGTTCAGTTCTCTGTTTGTTGTGGATCAGTACTAGTTCTGTTCTAGTTAAATTCTAGTTCAGTTCTAGTTAGGTTCTAGTTATGTTCTTGTTCTGTTCCAGTTCTGTTCTAGTTATGTTTCGTTTTTAGTTACGTTCTAGTTTGTTTCTAGTTATGTTCTAGTTCAGTTCCAGTTCAGTTCTAGTTCTGTTGTAGTTCAGATCCAGTTCAGATCGAGTTTTGTTCAAGTTCTGTTCTAGTTCTGTTCTATTTCTGTTCTAGTTCGGTTATAGTTCAGTTCTAGTTCAGTTCTAGTTCAGTTCTAGTTCAGTTCTAGTTTAGTTCTAGTTCTGTTCTAGTTCAGTTCTAGTTCAGTTCTAGTTCAGTTGTAGTTCAGATCCAGTTCAGATCGAGTTTTGTTCAAGTTCTGTTCTAGTTATGTTCCAGTTCTGTTCTAGTTCTGTTCTAGTTATGTTCTAGTTCGGTTCTAGTTCGGTTCTAGTTCGGTTCTAGTTCGGTTCTAGTTCGGTTCTAGTTCGGTTCTAGTTCAGTTCTAGTTCAGTTCTAGTTATGTTCCAGTTCTGTTCTAGTTCTGTTCTAGTTCTGTTCTAGTTCGGTTCTAGTTCGGTTCTAGTTCGGTTCTAGTTCGGTTCTAGTTCGGTTCTAGTTCGGTTCTAGTTCTGTTCTAGTTCTATCCTAGTTTCGTTCTATTTCAGTTCCAGTTCAGTTTAAGTTCAGTTCGGGCTCGGTTCTAGTTCTCTTCTATTTCAGTTTTAGTACAATATAAGTTCTGTTCAGTTCTAGTTCGGTTCTAGTTCTGTTCTAGTTTAGTCATAGTTCATTTCTAGTTCGTTTCTAGTTTGTTTCTAGTTCAGTTGTAGTTCAGATCCAGTTCAGATCGAGTTCAGTTCTAGTTTTGTTCTAGTTCTGTTCTAGTTTTGTTCTAGTTCAGTTCTAGTTCAGTTGTAGTTTAGTTGTAGTTCAGTTCTAGTTCAGTTCTAGTTCAGTTCTAGTTCAGTTCTAGTTCAGTTCTAGTTCAGTTCTAGTTCAGTTCTAGTTCAGTTCTAGTTCAGTTCTAGTTCAGTTCTAGATCAGTTCTAGTTCAGTTCTAGTTCAGTTTTCGTTCAGTTCTAGTCCAGTTCTGTATCAGTTTTAGTTTCGTTCTAGTTCACTCGAAGATCCAAAGCATGTTAAAAAATATTTTTACAAAGCCAGTGACCTCAAAATAAAACCATTGAACTATGGTTTCTATGTCTATTTCAGAATGTGTTCAAATTTCAAAGAAAATCTTCTGAAAATAATAATTGAAGTGATTAAAAAAAAATGTTTCTAAGCAAAATTTTGCAATTTAGAAAAAAAGTGCAAAGCAATAAAATAAAATGAGAGAAGAAATTAATCGTTGACACATTTGGCAACAAATAAATTGTAGAGTGCAGTTTTAATTAATGACAATTATAATTAAGAGCGAGAGAAGACGAATGAAAAATAAATTTGGTTTTTTTTCTTTTCTGGTTTTGAAATTTAATGTAATGAAATGAATTTCATAATGAAATGATGAAATAATAAAACAAAGAAAATGTTGAAATTTTGTTTTTGTTTTTTGGTTGTTTGTGTCGTCGTTTGCAATACAAACAATATTTATTAGAATCCAAAACATAAACCCATTGAGTAAAATTAAATTATAAAGTTTAACCAATATTTTAAGAGAAAGAGAACAAACTTTAAGATTATCTTCTTGCAGTAATATTAACATAGTGATAGTTATTATTTGTGGGGATAAATTAAATCTTAGTCATTGTACTTTGGTATTTTTAAGATACAAGAAATTCTCAGCATATTCACCTTTATCGGTAGCACTGAGTTTGCTGCTGCTGCTGGTGGCGGCAGCTGCGGCGACGGCAGTATTTATACCACATTGTGCTGTCTGTTGCTGTTGTTTCTTATCAGTAGCTGGGGTTTTCTCACTATCACTATCCGACGAAGACAATTGCTGAGGCAAAAACAATTCACGTTTGATTTCTGCTGCTGTTGTATTCATGCCATCACGTTGTAGTTTGATTTTAAAATAAAGACAGGCCAAACTTTTGCCACGTCTTTGGATTTCAATGCGTTTACACTGTTCCAGCAGTGAGGCATTGTAAAGATCATTGATTTCCAAGACACCCATGCCTAACATTTCATTAAGGCAGGTGCCCGGTTCACGCCACCATACAGTAAAATGTATGCGACCAAAATCCACTACAGTTTCATTGGCGTTCTCATCACTTAACTCCTGATCGATAGCTAGTTTAACAGCACGTTCTGCCTGTTGGCCAAAGCGTGTACACTGGGTTAATGATTGAAATTTCTCCGATTCGAATTGCATTATATGGAACATATCATGGCGTGGCACTTGCTTAATCAACTCATTAGAAAGTTGACATTCCACGGTAAAAATGGGTTCAATTTCATTTTGTAATAAATGCATGCATTTAGTACCCTCTGGCTGCAGAGTCAATGCCTCCATTTCCAATTTAATGCTATTAATCGATTTGAAGATATTGAATTTTGTAGCAGGCAACAAGTCCTCTAAATTATTGGTAAAACTTTGATTTTCCAAATTTAAATTGACTTCGTTCTCTTCCTCACAGTTGGTAAGTTTTGAAGTGATATCAGTTTCCCCAGCCAAATAGGCCACCAGTTTAGCATCTAATTTCTTCATGGCTTCCACAATCTCTTCAGATTTTGTCTGTGAAGTTAAACGTTTAGGGATGTCACCTTAAATTAGAGAAAAAGAAAAAAACAAAATTATTATAATATTAACAAAAAAATAAAACATTTAAATGTTATAGTTAAAAGTTTCGATATTATTTTAATTACAATTCTGCGCTATGTCTTCTAAAGGATGTCCGTGTTTTATATAAATATCCTTTCTTACCCGCTACAAAAAGTATTCTAAGAATCTACGTCTGTTCTGTGCAAAGTGTACACGAAAACAATTGTTATTTTGCCAATTGTGGACCATACATATAGAGTAAAATTTCCCCACAATTCATTCATTTTTAATCGTACACATCGTACTCGTACTCGTCTGTCCATTGATCGCAAATTTTAATCTCTAAATCGTTTTCTATATATACATACAAATATTTCCCTTCTTTTTCCGGCTACATCATCATCATACATATACACTATATATACTATATATATAACAGAATCATTTCTATTATCTCTTATTGTTACTTGTTTTGTGGTATAAATTAAAAAAAAAATAAAAAAAAAATCTATATAATTTTTTAAGTCTCTGTTTTATTTTCAGTTTACAAATTAAGCACAACTTAGCTAAATACTAAGTAACAAAGATTTTGTTTTAAAGATAAGACTAAATAAAATAATTTTTTAATCAAACCTTTATTTTAAAATCTCTTACTACATATAACTAATAAGTAATCGCCAGTTCAGAGTCTACTTGGTACCAAGACGTATTTTAAGTTATGAACACATATAAAAATGTAGATCCCTAGTCAAAGACCTCGTTGTTAGCGCGTGCTGATGAGAGAAAATCTTGTGATGTGAAAGTATTGACGTATTTTCTTTGATAAAGAAAATGTTACGAGTGTTTAACACTGAATCCTTTTTTTAACTTTGGAATAACAAAACAGACAAAAAAAGATTTAGAACAGAAATAGAACTGAATAAGAATTGAACTAGAACAGAACTACAACAGAACTAAAACAAAACAAAACTAGAAGAAAACTAGAACAAAACTAGAATAGAACAAAACTAGAATAGAACTAAAACAGAACTAGAACAGAACTAAAACAGAATTAGAATAGAAGTAGAACAGAACTAGAACAGAACTAGTACGGAACTAGAATAAAACCGGAACAAAACTAGAATAGAACAAGAACAGAACTAAAACAGAACTAGAATAGAAGTAGAACTGAACTAGAACAGAAATAAAACAGAACTAGAATAGAACTAGAACAAAACTAAAACAAAACTAGAATAGAACTTGAACAGAACTAGAACAGAACAAGAACAGAACTAGAACAGAACTAGAACAGAACCAGAACAGAACTAGAACAGAACTAGAACAGAACTAGAACAGAACTAGAACAGAACTAGAACAGAACTAGAACAGAACTAGAACAGAACTAGAACAGAACTAGAACAGAACTAGAACAGAACTAGAACAGAACTAGAAAAGAACTAGAACAGAACTAGAACAGAACTAGAACAGAACTAGAACAGAACTAGAACAGAACTAGAACAGAACTAGAACTAGAACAGAACTAGAACAGAACTAGAACAGAACTAGAACAGAACTAAAACAGAACTAGAACAGAACTAGAATAGAACTAGAATAGAACTAGAACAGAACAGAACTAGAGCAGAACTAAAACAGAACTATAACAGAACTAGAACAAAACTAGAACAAAACTAGAATAGAACTAGAACAGAACTAAAACAGAACTAGAACAGAACTAGAAAAGGACTAGAACAGAACTAGAACAGAACTAGAACAGAACTAGAATAGAACTAGAACAGAACTAGAACAGAACTAGAACAGAACTAGAACAGAACTAGAACAGAACTAGAACAGAACTAGAACAGAACTAGAACAGAACTAGAACAGAACTAGAACAGAACTAGAACAGAACTAGAACAGAACTAGAACAGAACTAGAACAGAACTAGAACAGAACTAGAACAGAACTAGAACAGAACTAGAACAGAACTAGAACAGAACTAGAACAGAACTAGAACAGAACTAGAACAGAACTAGAACTGAACTCGAACTGAACTAGAACTGAACTCGAACTGAACAAGAACTGAACTTGAACTAGAACTAAAACTGAACTAGAACTGAACTTGAACTAGAACTGAACTTGAACTAGAACTGAACTAGAACTAAACTGGAACTGAACTAGTTATAAACTAGAACTAAACTAGAAGTGAACAACCATCAAACTTTAATTCAATTATACTATTCTTTTCTTCTGTATATTTATTCATAATGTTCTAGCTTCCTTTCAGTTAAAAAGTAGAACTGAGCTTATTTCTCCATATTATTCTCGAAGTTACGGAAACTTTTCTAAACAAAAGTTTGCATTTCTTGTTATGTTTTTCGTCTTAATTAATTTTTTAAATGCTTCCTCCTGCAATCTTTACGTTAGTTCAAAGTGTCAGATAATTATTACTTAATCCTAATCTTAGAATTTATATTTTCACCTAAAGTCAACTAAAAAAAAACTGTTGATTTAGTAAAAAAAGTTTGTTATGATTTCATAATAATAAAAAATGTGCATAATCTCTTTATAGTTTAATGTTCAAAAGTAGACAACAAAACTCATATAATTTGCAATGTTTACATTTCGTATTTAGAATTTTTAGATATTTGTACTAAATTTGAATGTGTTAACTATTCTGCCTATCTATCTATCTATCTATCTATCTATCTATCTATCTATCTGTCTGTCTGTCTGTCTGTCTATCTGTGTGTCTGTCTGTCTATCTATCTATCTAACTGTCTGTCTTTCTGTCTGTCATACTGCACAGTATTTGCTTTTTAAAGGTCTTTCAAACTTCTGCTACAACTAAGTGTTAGTGAAAATATGTTTATAAATGTGTTTATTTACTGTTAAGCTACAGTAAAAAGTAATTTTCAAATGAAAAGGGTACTCTGTTGCTATTATGCAAATTTTGCTTATTTTTGTATTTTTTCCACTTTTTTCTGTTTAGCAAAATAACAAACAAAAAGCTGGGAGTATATACTCATCACCATTTGTTTGTACCTAAAAGATGTTATACACTATATAAATAAGAATATGTATGAATTTAACAAAAGAATCGATAAGATTTGTATATAAAAAAAAAAAAACATACAAATAACATCTTGATATATGACGCCACAAACATATACTTATTATTTTTTCCGTTTTGTTTCATTATTATTCTGCTACCAGGCGCATCATAATTAATATTGATTATATACACTTTCTACGAAAAGATTTATTTCGTTTGCAATACAATTTTTTATATTACAATATGATTAATATATTTTAAAATAGCAAATGTTTGTAATGTTTTTAAAATTTAGCATATTTTAGAATGACAAAGACTAAAAGCACATTGTAGAAGAATAGAGGAAACAAGGATTTTTGCAAAATCATATTCATAACCGATGTAATAATGTATTGCATTCACACTATGGTTTAACCTTTTTAATGATTTCTATTTGTTTAATGTAATCCATTTCAAATTTTGCAATAATTAGTATTATTTTAATGTTTTTTATTATAATTAAAATAATACGTTCAATGGCGCGAACCAAGGAAGTAAAATTTCTCATAAATTGTCATACTCTTGGTGGCAAAACATATTGATTTAAGAGAAATATATTTCATCCTCTTAATCCTCATCAAACAGGGATTGGAATGTTAGATATATAGATAGATAGATAGACAGACAGACAGACAGACAGATAGACAGACAGACAGAGAGATAGATGGATAGATAGATAGATAGATAGATAGATAGATAGATAGATAGATAGATAGATAGATAGATAGATAGATAGATAGATAGATAGATAGATAGATAGATAGATAGATAGATAGATAGATAGATAGATAGATAGATAGATAGATAGATAGATAGATAGATAGATAGATAGATAGATAGATAGATAGATAGATAGATAGATAGATAGATAGATAGATAGATAGATAGATAGATAGATAGATAGATAGAGACATTTCTCTTAACTAGACTTAAAGAATCCATTACTTTACTTATCTGCTATTCTACACAACATAACAATAGTTTAGCGCGAAAACTAAGAGATTTAGTTTTCTTTTTTTTCATATAAACAAAACTTTATGAAGGCCAATGACAAAAATTACACTCATTTTTATGTTTTGTTAACGTGCCTCTTTAGTTTTTTTTTTGTTCGTTTCAACTAAAGAAAAAAGAAACAAAAACAAAATGAAAAAAAAAAAACTATATCAGCCGGTAAACACATGACTATTATTTCTAAAAGAGGAATAATTTAAAATTTAAATGGTAAATATGGAAAAAATATGTGGATATAAAATTTATAATTATATTGAACATTTAAAAGATTTAATGCAAATAAACATATGAGTAAACAAAATTTAAATACTAGAGGAGAATGAAGGAATTCTTTGTAAATTGTTTAATTATTATTCCCATTGTGATATTTTGGTTGATATTTTTGATATTGTATAATTTATAATAGACATCATTTTTCGGCAAAAATGGTTAATCTACAAAAATCTTTTTATAAAAATATTTGGTCTAAAATAATAAATTTGATTTATATTTGTTTGCTTGTTTCTCTATGACTATTAAGTTGAAGCGTCTGTTGTGATCATAATTGATTAGATAAGTTATAGCAGCAAATAGGATTGTTTTTGTTTTAGTAAAATGATTCATGTTAAAAATTATGTAAAACAAATAGATAATATACTATAGAATAGAATAGACTATGGACTATAAACTAGACTAGACTATAGACTAGACAAGACTATAGACTAAAATGTAGACTATAGACTAGAATATAGAATATAGGAATAGGCTATACAATAGACTATAGGCTATAGTCTAGTCTATAGATTATACAATAGACTAGGCTATAGACTAGATTAAAGACTAGACTATAGGCTAGACTATAGAATAGACTATAGACTATCAACTAGACTATACAATAGACTAGGCTATAGACTAGACTATAGACTATACAATAGCCTAGGCTATAGACTATAGACTAGATTAAAGACTAAACTATAGGCTAGACTATAGAATAGACTATAGACTAGACTATAGACTAGACTATAGACTAGACTATGGACTAGACTATAGACTAGAATATAGACTAGACTATAGACCATAGACTAGACTTTAGACCATAGACTAGACTATAGACTAGACTATAGACTAGACTATAGACTAGACTATAGACTAGACTATAGACTAGACTATCGTCTAGACTATAGACTAGACTATAGACTAGACTATAGACTAGACTATCGTCTAGACTATAGACTACACTATAGACTACACTATAGACTAGACTATAGACTAGACTATAGACTAGACTATAGACTAGACTATAGACTTGACTAAAAACTGGACTATAGAATATACTATAGACTAGACTATAGATTAGACTATAAACTAAATTATAGACCAGACTATAGACTAGATTATAAACAAAATTATAGACTATAGACTAGACTATAAACTAAATTATAGACTAGACTATAGGCTAGACTAAAGACTAGACTATAGACTAGACTATAGACTAGACTATAGACTAGACTATAGACTAGAATATAGACTAGACTATAGACAAGACTATAGACTAGAATATAGACTAGACTATAGACTAGACTATAGACTAGACTATACACAAGACTATAGACTAGACTATAGACTAGACTATAGACTAGACTATACACCAGACTATAGACTAGAATATAAACTAGACTATTGACTAGACTATTGACTAGACTATAGACTAGACTATAGACTAGATTATAAACTAAATTATAGACTAGACTATAGACTAGACTATAGAATAGGCTATAGACTAGAGTATATACTTGACTATAGACTAGACTATAGACTTTGGACTACACTATTGGCTAGACTATACAATAGACTAGACTATAGACTAGATTAAAGACTAGATTAAAGACTAGACTATAGACTAGATTATAGACTAGACTATAGGCTAGACTACAAACTAGACTATAGACTAGACTATAGACTAGACTAAAGACTAGACTATAGACTAGACTATAGACTAGACTATAGACTAGATTATAAACTAGACTATAAACTAGACTATAGACTAGACTATAGACTAGACTATAGACTAGACTATAGACATCACTATAGACTTGACTATAAATTAGACTATAGGCTAGACTATATTATACATTAGACTATAGACTAGACTACAGACTATATAATAGACTAGACTATAAGCTAGAGTCTAGTCACTAGACTAACAAATATTAACAATATTGCAACAATTTTTAAATCTTTATATAAAAATATATTGCAGCTATATTTGAAAAGAAACAAAAACGTAATGAAATCATTTATATATTAAGCAAATGTTTGTACATCATTTATAGTTTATGGGGCCTGTGTGTCTTCTAATTTATAGACCAGAGGGTTTCCTACTTTTGCACACTTTTGCAATTATTTTTGTTTGTTTCATTATGTTCTTCTTTGTGGCTTGTGTTTACTTTTTGTTTAAAAGAAAACAGTTTTGTTTTTTATTTAATTTTTCAACATTTCGAAAAAAATCAATGGAAAGTTTTCTGTGTTTGGCGAAAACAAAAAACAAACGTAACCGAAATAAATGAAGTAAATGACAAAAAAAATACAAAAAATAACACAAAATAGCGAAAAATCAACAAACTATTTAGATAAAAATAAATTGTGTATACAAAATCTGTATACCTATGACGAATTCTAAATATAAATGTTTTTTTTTTCTTTGAAAGTACTTTATGATGAAATTAATTAGATTGTTATAGGGAGGAAAATTATTTTATTGTAACTTTTTTTTTTTGTAATAAAATTTTTAGAAGAAAAAGTTCAATAAACTTATAGGTG
This sequence comes from Lucilia cuprina, assembly GCF_022045245.1. Taxonomy (NCBI): domain Eukaryota; kingdom Metazoa; phylum Arthropoda; class Insecta; order Diptera; family Calliphoridae; genus Lucilia; species Lucilia cuprina. Next base: position 10,944,614 of record NC_060953.1, on the reverse strand, counting down.
TAAGGAAAAGTTTTAAATTTCCCTTTTTAAAGAATATTATCAAAAATTTCCTTAATAAATAAAAATTTATAATTTTATTACAAAATATTTTACAAAGTTTAATTTTTATATATTTTTATAAAATTTAATAGAAAATTATATTATGTAATTGCAATTTAAATTTCAATATGACATGACACCTAAAACTTAAGATATTTTGATTTGAATATACAAATCTTAAGCGTAAATGCTGAATTAAAAAAAAGCTACTTTTTAAACTTTGTTTCCAAGTCGTTAAATTGTTATATAGTAATATGGCAACTACATTACTAGCAAGTGCATTGTTTATTTTCACTTTCCTTCATTCTATGATCTTTTCTTTTTTGAGAACAATGAGAGCACACTCTTTTTTTATTTATTACTTAAATTGTTTGTGTATTTGTTGCAAAAGTGCAATAGTGTTGAAAACAGCAAAAGTATATGTAAAAAAAACAAGTAAATAAAAAACTTTTAATATAAACTGGTTTATATTGCATAATTGTTTCAAAAAAAAGAAAACTAACCGGCATAAACAAGCCGCAAAAACAGAACAAAACAAAAAAGAGAATTTGTTATAAAATATAAAAAAGAAAAAAAGTAAAAAGCATAAAAAAATCAATGTTAAACCTACCTTGAACATCTTCGGGCATCTGATGATTGGCTTTGCCCCCCACCAAATGATGATGACGATGATGATGGTGACAATGATTATTATGTAGATGATGTTCTCCAGGTTGTGCAGCTGCTACCGCAGTAGCAGAAGCGGCTGCCGTGGGAGCAAATAACATTTTAAAAATCAATTGTATTTCACCCGATTTTACAAGTTTATTATCAAGTGTTTCTTGATTGGTCTTATACAACGTATACACTTTAGTTTTATAGGCAAAATTATGACCTTTGACAATGTTATGTTTGAATTTTTTCAACAACACCAAAGGCAAACGCAATTGTGCCTGTCCCAGGGGTTTAGCTGCTGTCGAACAACTGCCACTAGTCGTAGAAGCAGTGACAATAATTTCAATGGGTTTGCAAGAACTCAAGTATTCTAAGAATAGCGCGCCACTCGTACAAATACGGTACCGCAATTTATTATTGGCAGACAATGGCAAATGTTGTCTATTATTGGCTTGTTTTTCTTTTGACTGGTTGTGGTCGTTCTGTTGTTGCCTTTTAAAATGTTGTTGATTGTATTTTCTTTTGCTATTATACAATTTACAATATTCCTTATGCGTTTGCGGCTCCTGCTTTATCGTTTGGTTTTGGTTACAGCTGATATTTAGATTGGCGGCGTCTTCCTTACGTTCCCCACACCAAACAATTTTCACCTGTATATTGTCTAGTGTATGATAGTGTTTAACGTTTCCCACTATATCTTTGCTGCTGTCTTTAGTAGTAGAGCCTATTTCTTTATGTTTTTCATTAACACTTGCACTATTTTTATTATTAATTATTATACCATTTAAAGGTGTGTCATTAGTATTCTGCTTTTTAGCTTTTTCTTTTATACCCTTTACACTTATTATTTTATGTTCTGGTAATTTTCCACTGTTTGTTTCTATTGTATTGGTTATGAAATTTATAAGACTCACTTCTAGTTCCAAATATCCTTGCAAATCTTTTTGTTCACACTTAACTTCTTCGGGCACATTTGCTGGTGGTAATTTATAAACAAAACCGTTCATTATTTATTTAGCCATTGTTTTATTTATTTATTATAATAATGCCCAATTTAAATAAACGAAAAAAATTATTAAAAATTTCTTTAAAAAAAAACTATTTTTTTATCCCTTTAACAGTGGAAAAATTTTTTCTTCACACAAACACACACATACACTGGCAATATACGCACCAACTAAAAATTTTTCACTATTTTTTATCTTAACAATACTTCTGCCCTTCCAGAACATTCATTAGGAATACACTAAATTGGTTAAACAGCGCAGAAATGTATCAAGCACCGGCGCACACCAAGGCAAAACAAAAAAAAAAAATGTGAGCAATAAACAACAACAAGAATTCCGGGTTTTTTTTTGCTTTTTTTGTTGACATTTAACTTGAATGTAAATAATGTTGCCACTAGGTTAATGTCATATTTACAGGTGATAAAAGCTTAACAGTGTATTATATATTAATCAGTGTACACTTAATAAGGTAGCCTCGTCGCTACAACAAATACAACAATACAAAAACAACAGGCGATTTGTTATTGTAGAATAATCCCATCTGTCAAAAAAAGCTGTGTGTGTAAAATGAAAAAGCAACAAATAAACACAATAAAAATATGAGTTTTTAGCAATTATTTAAATTTTTAACTATTAATATTAATATATTATATTAATTAAACGTGGAATGTCTGAAAATCATAACTATATCTATTGGGAAGACCAATTTTCCGAATTAAACGTGTTTTTTGTGAAAAGTGATTGGTCGTGTTAAAAATAGTTGAAACTGATTTGGAACGTATGCCGGAGCTAAAGATTTTCTTTTTTTATCAAGAGAGAAGGATAACAAAGACATTTAATCACGATTGTCCTAGAAAACTCCTTTAAAACCATAATTTTCTTCACTTTTTAAAATTTTTACACCTTTTGCGATTTTTTTTCTATGTAAACAAACAAGAATTTTGACAGATAAGATTGTAAAAGCTGATGATCAGCTGTGCGGACGAGGCTACCTTATTAAGTGTACACTGATATTAATTGTTTTAATAAACGTTTTTATATTTTGTTTATTTTTTTTTGAGAAATTTAAATCTTACTTATTAACAGAAAAATTGAAATTTAAAACAGCTGTTAAATCACTTGTAGCATTAAAATATCAATTTGAAGTTTTATCCAATTGGAATTGTTTAACCTATGCTGCCATATGGTTTTATTTAGCATTCTTTTAAAAGAATGTATTCTTGAGAAATAGTCCTTTAACACATTTTTTAAATGCACCATTTACAGAATTGATATTCCTAACAATATTTTTCATAAAATTGTAGTAAAACTTATATTTTTTATGGAAAATTTTCAGATTTTTTTATATAGACAATTCTTTTGCTCTTATCGAAAATCTCCCGGTCCATTCTAGGGTTCTATAAATCGACTTTCGAATAATCGAACAATCGATTGCAACAAATAGAAAAAATTGCAACGAATAGAAAAAATATAAATAAAAATTTTTTTTATTAATAATAATAATAATAAATAACAATATAATGTTAAATGGCAACATTATAAATTTACGCTTCTGGCAACTTTATAAATTTTTAACTCTGGTCGGAAAAAGTCGACTTTTCGTTTCAACTATAGAACCCTAGTCAGAAAGTCGAATAATGTCGGAAAGTCGAAAAAGTCAAAAACTCGAAAATAGTAGAAAAGTCAAATATAGTCAAAAATTTTAAAAAAGGGAAAAAAGTCAATAACAGTATAAAAATATTCGAAAAAATCGAAAGAATCCGAAAATAGTCAAAAAGTCGATTATTAATAAAATACTTAAAGTCGAAAATTCGTCTTTTAATTAAATAAAAAAGTCGAACATTTTGTTAAATTTCTCTTTTTGTAGAAATTTAATATTTTTCTTTTTGAAAGTTTCAAAATTTCTTATTTTTTATAGAAAAATTTCAAAAAGTTATGTTTAAATTTAAAAATTTTTAAAATTTTATTATAAAAAAATGTTGTTTTTTAACTTTTTATTATTTTTCTTTATTTATACAAGAAATACCTGAAAATACCGGCATTTTGCCATTAATATACATCTGGCTACTCACTTTCAGCGTAAACAACTTTTACTAGAGTTGCCCAACTATACATAAAAAAACTTCTAATTAGAATTTTTTTCCTATCTGGCCGCCTTAAACAAAAAAAGTTTTTTTTGCTCCACTTTAAAGTTTAAGATCAATTAAAATAATGTTTTAATTAATTAATAACAATAAATAAATAAAAATCAATGGCCTGAGGGAGACAATCTCAATATGACGGAGTTATTTAACTATTGTCGCATTTGTTTACAAACAAAATCCAGCAATACTTCTCTGTATTTGCATGTCCAGCAGAAGTATTTGCCCAGTGTCATAGAAAATATTTGCGGTGTAGTGGTAAGTGGATGATGATAATGTTATAATAATTGTGATATTAATGAGGAAAAATCAATATTTATGCAAAATATTTATTAGATTTCATCGTTCGATGAACCACAGGCTTTAATATGTCGCGAATGTGCTGAGGCCATTATACGGGCCGATAATATCATACAAAAATGCCAGGAATCACATAAATTGCTAGCAAACCAAAGAAAACAATTGTTGCTAGAAGACAAGGATACGTCTAAAAGTGATATACAGCAAAGTGAGGGATGGCTGTTGGCGTCGGAGTGTAAAAAGGAAATAGATTTAAGTGAACCACCAGAGGAGACGGAAAACTTTATACAACATTACTATGTTGAACCTGAAATGCTGGTAGAATCTATATTGGAAACAACTCTGCCCGATTCACCTAAAACGAAAGCCAAAAATAATGATAACAACAATGTTAATAAAACGGAGTGTAAAGAAAAAAAGGTACGTAAAAAGAGGTCACGTTTAAAAGCAATTGAACCACTGGCACAGCAAGAACAAGAGCTGTTAAACACCGAAGAAGAAAATCCTGCCGCTTTATTATACCAAAGTCATTTTAAAACCTCCCGACCTAAGAAATCCTTTGTGCGTAGTCGTGAACAATATTTAAAACGTAAAATACGCAATTATCCCGTCAAGGAACCACTCAAACTAATAGGCGGCGCTGGTGTAGTACGCAAACGTAAACCCAAATCCTATCATCGAGCCATACCAAATTTCTATTTTCGCTGTGAATTGTGCCATGAATTTGAATCGAATGTCGCCTCTTATGCCGTTACCCATCTCACTACGGTGCATGGCATTGAAAGGCCGGCAATTTTTCGCTGTTCCCAATGTGATGCCAAACCCTTTATAAAGAATCAATCGCTGCAGGAACACATAGCCACCATACACGAACAACAGCCCAAGAAACGTGATTTTGTGTGTCCAGAATGCGGTAAGACTTTCATTAAAAATTGCCATTTACAAAAACATTTACTATCCGTACACAAAATGGGTGAAATGCCCTATAAATGTAATATACCAGAATGTGGTAAGGGTTACGTAGATGCCTACGCCTTGCGTATGCACATAAAACAAACACATCATATTGATGATGAGGAAAAAATTGAATCACTAACCACTCTATATCAATGTGATGCCTGTGGTAAATCGTTTATGGATTTACAAAGTTTAAATGTTCATATTAAAACGACACATAGTCTTGAGGGTTTTAGTTGTTTACAATGTGGTTATAATTTTCGTCAGAAAGCTCGTTATGAGGCTCATGTGCGTAGGGCTAAATGTAAACCGCCTTGTTTTGTGTGTCGCCACTGTGAGAGGACATTTGTTAAACTTGTTCAGCTGGAAGAGCATCAAAGAGATATGCATTAGAAATGCATACAAACGTAAATTTATTTATTTGTTATTTATTGTTTAGGTTTTCTTTTTTTTTTACAAAAGTTTTTGATTTTTTTTCGTTTTTTATAGAAATTTTTCAAAATTTTTATAGAAACTTTTTTGGTTATGATTTGTTTGTCCCCTCCCCCCGAAAGTTCTCATATTTTTGCCATTTTGGTTTCTATTTTTAAATATTTATTATTTTTTTAATTTTTTTAACATTTCAAGTGCAATATATATCCAATATACACAAAGATAAAATAACTAATATTAAGCTTTCATTAATCAATCTCTTATAGAAATAAAAATTATAACAAAATAAATGTTTTAGCACAAGAAATTATTTAATGTTCCACTTATTTCTTACTCAACCAACCAGACAACACTTAAAAGATACGATTTTCATTCAAAGGCTGTTTACTGGGTTCATTCACCTTGCGCAACACCTCTATGGAATTGATACGTATCATGGTATTGGGTGATCTTTGAAAATTAATGCGTAAATATTGCTTTCTACGCTTCTTTTTGAAATGAGTCTTAGTGTGTGTTAAGGTTTTTTCAATAATAGTAGCTTTAACATCCACCAAACCGGGTTCCAATAAAGGTGCACCAATTAAGGTGAAATCTTTGGCGCCTGCCAATAATACCTTTTCCAAACGTATTTCATCACCTATGGTGGGTGGCCAATAGCCTTCGACCAAAATAATATCACCGGCTGTCACTTTAAATTGTTTGCCGCACAAGTGGACAACAGCAAACAAGCGACCCTCCTCCTTTTTAGCTAATTGTTCATTAACCTTACTAAACACTTGTTCACATTTCTCCTGTTCCTCCTTGGTAACTGCCTTTACGGGTGCTATATCCTGTGTAACCAATTTGGCTTGTTGACAAAAGCGTGGCGTAACACTTAATGCTCTCATGGAATCTAACATGAACAAAAGTAAAACACATGTTAATTTTAGTTAATTATCAATGAAATTAGTCAATTACTTGTTAAATTATTAATGAGAATGGGTTGGCGCGCCATCAGGCTTAATCCTCGCGCCAAGAAAGACATTTTTTCTAATTAATTTATTATATTTTTCTCGATATTTAGGAAAAAAATTTATAATTTCGCAGGTGTATGTTAAAAAAAATCGTCGGTCTGTCCCAGAAAGAAAAAAAGTAAACAGCTGATTGTCAGTTTTCTCCTATACATATATTCACCTCACGCAGACAGGGTTGTATTTTTTTTGGTAAGGTGAAGGCATAGTTGTATTATTATGAGTAAAAAGAGGCTTTTGTTGTAAAATACCGTTATTTTTGAAACAAACATGTAAAGGCTATTAAAGAATTTAATATTTGTTTTTAAAATGAAAAATTTTATTAAAATATTCCCTTCTAGAGAAAATTATCTCTTTCTTTGTAGAAATTTTTGGAAAAATTCTCTTTATTCAATATGAATATAAAATGTTCGGAAAAAACTTTTTCTTTTTATGAAAAATGTCTGTTTTTATGGGAATATTTCAAAAAATTCATATTTTTATAAAAAATTTTTGGTAAATTTCTTTTTTTTTAAGTAAATTTTCTATATTTATGCAAATTTTACGGAAAAAGTCTATTTTTATAGTAAATTTTTCGAAAAATTTTATTTTTATAAAAAAATTTTTTGGATTTTTAACAATTTTTCTTTTTTATATAGAAAATTTTTAAATTTTCAAAAGAAAAAACAGAAAAGAAAAAAAAAAAATAAAAAATTTTTGAAAAACTTCTCTTTTTTATAGAAAATTTAAAAAAATTTGTCTTTTTATAGAAAATTTAAAAAAAATTGTCTTTTTATAGAAAATTTAAAAAAATTGTCTTTTTATAGAAAATTTAAAAAAATTGTCTTTTTATAGAAAATTTTTGGAAAAATTCTCGGAAAATTTTAATTTTTTCTAATTGTCTCTTTTTTATAGAAAATTTTTAAAAATTATTTTTTTTATAGAATTTCACTTTTATGGATTTTTTATCTTTTTATGAATTTTTTTTAAATTTCTCTTTTTTTTTAAATTTTCATTTTTTTAAATTTTCCTTTTTTATAAAAAATTTTTCGGAAAATTTTTCTTTTTATTAAAAATTTTCTAAAATTCATTTATATAAAAAAATTTCATAAAAATCCTTTTCTATAGCAAATTTTCGGATAATTCTCTTTTTATAGAAAAAAAATTTCCCTTTTTATAGAAAATTTTTTGAAAAATTCTATTTTTATAATTTTCGAAAAAATTTTTCGGTTTATAGAAAACTTTTGTAAATTTCTCCTTTTTTATAGAAAAAAAATTATAGAAAAATCTTTTTTATAAAATTTTTTGAAAAAATTCTCTTTTATCAAAAATTTTCTGAAATCTCTCTCTAGAATATATTCGATTTGTTTTTTATAGTAAATTTTCAAAAAATTCCTTTTTTATAAATAATTTTCCAAAAATTTCTCTTTTTATAAATAATTTTCAAAAAATTTCTCTTTTTATAGAAAATTTTCAAAAAATTCCTTTTTATATAGAAAATTTTCAGAACATTTTTATTTTTATACAAAATTTTTATTTTGTTGTAAATGTCTCTTTTTATAAAAAATTTTCGAAAAATTTCTACAAAATTTCTCTTTTTAATTTTCTTTTTTTTATAGAAAATTTTTGAAAAATTTCTTTTTTTTTATAGAAAATTTTTGAAAAATTCTCGGAATATTGCAAAAAAATTGCAAAAGTCTCTTTTTATAAAAAATTATCAAATTTTTTTCTATAAAAAAATTTTTGGATTTTTAAAAATTTCTCTTTTTTATGATTTTTTTTTTAATTTCACTTTTTATGATTTTTTTCTTAAAATTTTTTATGAACATTTTTTGAAAAATTTCTCTTTTTATAAAAAATTTTTGGAAAATTTATCTTTTTTAATAAAAATTTTCATAAAATTCCTCTTTTTATAGAAAATTTTCGGAAAATTGCTATTTTTATAGAAAATTTTTGTAAAAATTCTTTTTTTTTATAGAAAATTTTGTTTTTTATAGAAAACTTACGCAAAATTCTAGTTTTTAATGAAAATTTTTGAAAAATTCTCTCTTTAACATTTTTTTTGAAAAATTCTCTTTTTATGGAATATTTTCGATTTGTTTTTTATAGAAAATATTCGAAAAATTCCTTTTAAAAAAAAAAAATTAGAAAATTAATTTTTTTATAGAAAATTTTCAAATAATTCCTTTTTTTAAAAAAATTCCAGAACATTTTTATTTTTATACAAAATTTTCGAAAAATTTTATTTTTTGTACAAAATTTCGGAAAATTTCAATTTTTTGTACAAAATTTCCGAAATTTTTTTATTTTTATAGAAAATTTCTGAAAATTCAGGAAAAAAATTTTTTTGAACACTCCCCTTTTCATATAATTAAACTTTTTTAAATAAAATTCTTAATATTCTATTTAATTTCCAAAAAAAAAAATTTGGAAATGTTTTTCTGTTTGAAGAAATTAAAAAAAAATATTTTACTTTTTTTTACGACTTTTCTAGATTTTTATTTAAACTAAATTATTCTAAATAACTTTCGTATGTAGGCCAAGGAATTTTGTCTTTTTTTATTAAATTCTCATGCATAATTGTAAACATTTTAAAAAAGAAAACATTTATTACAAAACATTTAATTGTCTTCTTTATCTAAGAACATTTTTAACACCATATTTATCTCTCCATATATACGTTGGTATTACTTAAGGAAATAAATTTTATTTAAATCCCAGTTTATAATATGATAAAATATAGATAAGGTTGACTGCCTGTCAACTTAAATAAAATGAGATGCGAGGGAGATTTATTTAAATGAAGAAATATGAAAATTAAAATAAAAAAAATAACAATGTTAATTAGTAAAGTTTAAATATTTCATTGTGAATAACACAATCAAATTATTTGGGAAATGTCCGAATACAAAAATCAACCATTCTTAAATGTACTTTACAAACACCATCAAATTAAAAGGAAAATTTCCTAATTTAATTTAAATTTGATGCAATTGATGAAATAACTTACCATGAAAAATAGAGTTAATAGAATAAAAATCTTACACTTCATACTATTCAAACTGTAAAAACCGAACTAGAACTGAACTAGAACTGAACAAGAACTGAACTAGAACTGAACTAGAACTGAACTAGAACTGAACTAGAACTGAAGTAGAACTGAACTAGAACTGAACTAGAA
>NC_060953.1:10929368-10934814 GCF_022045245.1 Lucilia cuprina | reverse complement strand
AACTAGAACAGAACTAGAACAGAACTAGAACAGAACTAGAACAGAACTAGAACAGAACTAGAACAGAACTAGAACAGAACTAGAACAGAACTGGAACAGAACATAACTTCAACAGAACTAGAACTGAATTACAACCGAACTACAACTGAACTAAAATTAAATTATTCCTTAGGTAAACTTTTTTATTAGATTCAGTTTATAGCTTTGAAATCATGTAAATCAATGTGAAAATTTCCTAATTTTTTTAACTTTAAACTTGTTTATAGATAACAATGCCTTCCAGACTTTTTCAAAAAACTTTTTTAATTATCTATAATTATTTGTATTATTATTGGGTTCAACAACAGTACTTGCACTTTTACAAAATATTTCTCCTTATTCTACAATTGTGATTGACTCACTCACGTGCTTTATTTCTACAAATAATTATAATGCAATTTGTTTGCATTTTACTGATAAGAATAGACTTTTATAAAAAAAAACACATTTTAAAGGAATAAAACATAATGTTAAATTGTTGATAAATGTGTTTTCTTTAAAGACAAAAATGACATTAAAAGTTTAAAACTAAAAACCAGACTCTAATTTCAATCATTAGCAGGGAATTGTGGCTGTTGTGTTTAAAAACTACTTAAGATATTGACAACACTATTAAAGTTTTTACATTTCAAATGGCATCCTAAACAAGGTTGCCTTCTTTAATTTTTTTTACATATAAACTGTTTTAACTACATGTGGCATCCCTCACTTTTGTAAACAATGTTGTTCTTGGTGCTGTTTTTCTTTTTCCTGCTTTATTAATATTTACTTTTGAACTTTTGCACATTTTATCAAAAAGTTTAATGTTCTGTAACATTTATTTTTAAATAAAAATAAAACAAAATTTATTCTTACTTCAACAAATGATTTATGAGTATGGGAGACAAAAAAATTGTATTTATTATTTTTGTTTACTTTTTTTTTATTATTTTATTAATTGAGAGTGACGAAATTTTGAAAAAAGTGTTGTTATTTTTTGCTTAAATTAACTTTTGGCCAGTTAAGAATTGTGTGTTTTGAATATAAATTTAATGCAATTTTTGTTCAATATTTTAAGGTCCCTGGCCTGTATTAAACAAAAATATTTAAATTTTTAACATTTTTTTTTCGGTTTTTTTATAACTTTTAAAAATTTATTTTACAAACATTTTATTACATTAATGTTTATAATTGGTATTCTGATTATAAATACATATGTTTAAGGTCATTTGAGGGTCATTTTATTGTTGTACTGCCACCCCTCCAAAAATCATATTACGCGAAATCGTTATTTGAATAAATAATTAGTACTAAACTAATCACTTAGCCATCAGTGTACTCTTTATTGTTTATTACTAAAATTGTCCGTCTCTCTGTCTGTCTGCCTGTCAAGCGTTAGGTGCTACTCGCTTTGAAAATGTTAAAATTTGTAACAAAATTGTTTTAATTTATATTGAAAAATGTATATTAAATGTTTTAAATGACAGTTATTTTTATTATTTTAAAGTCATTATTAAATGTCTTAACGCATGATTATTTATTTTGATAATATTTCGAGTCGAGGTTGTAATTTTTTTTTTTTTTTTGGTTTTTAAATTTAATTATGTTAACAAGTGAGTTTTTTGAAATGAATTTGTAAACTTAAACATTTTCAAAATTTGAATAATTCGATTTTTTTTAATGTGAGGTCATATTGTTTCAAATCTGAACGATAAAAGTCACTTAAAACACATGCAGTTTATAGGTTATAGCTAGGTTGGAACTGCCTTCGATGAACTAAAATAGTCAATATTTTGGACTACAAGCGGTATAATGTGAACTATGTATAGTTAGTCTATAATCTAGTTAGATTATAGTCTGGACTATAGTCAGTCTATAGTCTGGACTATAGTCAGGGTATAGTCTGGACTATAGTCAGTCTATAGCCTGGACTATAGTCAGTCTATAGTCTGGACTGTAGTCAATCTATAGTTTGGACTATGGTCAGTTAAGTCTATAGTCTGGACTATTCTATAATCTTTACTATTATCAGTCTATAGACTGGACTATTGACAGTCTATAGTCAGGACTTTTATCAGTCTTTAGTCTGGACTATAGTTAGTCTGTAGTCTGGACTATAGTCAGTCTATTGTCTGGACTATAGTCAGTCTATAGTCTGGACAGTAGTCAGTCTATAGTCTGGACTATAGTCAGTCTATAGTTTGGACTATGGTCAGTTAAGTCTATAGTCTGGACTTGTCTATAATCTTTACTTTTATCAGTCTATAATCTTTACTTTTATCAGTCTATAGTCTGGACATTTGTCAGTCTACAGACTGGACTATTGACAGTCTATAGTCAGGACTTTTATCAGTCTTTAGTCTGGACTATAGACAGTCTATAGTTAGGACTTTTATCAGTCTTTAGTCTGGACTTTAGTAAGTATGTAGTCTGGACTGTAGTCAGTCTATTGTCTGGACTAGGGTCAGTCTATAGTCTCGACTATAGTCATTCTATAGTCTGGACTGTAGTCAGTCTATAGTCTGGACTGTAGTCAATCTATAGTTTGGACTATGGTCGGTTAAGTCTATAGTCTGGACTAGTCTATAATCTTTACTATTATCAGTCTATAGTCTGGAATTTTGTCAGTCTATAGACTGGACTATTGACAGTCTATAGTCAGGACTTTTATCAGTCTTTAGTCTGGACTATAGAGAGTCTATTGTTAGGACTTTTATCAGTCTTTAGTCTGGACTATAGTCAGTCTGTAGTCTGGACTATAGTCAGTCTATTGTCTGGACTATGGTCAGTCTATAGCCTGGAGTTTTATCAGTCTATAGTCTGGACTAAAGTCACTCTATAGTCTGGACTATAGTCTGGACTATAGTAAGTCTATAGTCTGGACTTTTATCAGTCTATAATCTGGACTATAGTCAGTCTATAGTCTGGACTATAGTCAGTCTGTAGTCTGGACTATAGTCAGTCTATAGTCTGAACTATAATCAGTCTATAGCCTGGACTATAGTCTGTCTATAGCCTGGAATATAATCAGTCTATAGTCTGGACTATAATCAGTCTAAGTCTGTCTTTAGTCTGGAATATGGTTATTCAATATTCTGCACTATAGTATGTCTATACTCTGGACTGTAATCAATCAACAGTTGAGAACATTGTTAGTCAGTCTGAGACTTAGTCTGTTGTTTGATATTGTTTATCTTCGGAAGACTGTCAATTGATTTAACAGTGCTGCCAACTTTTAATAAATAATACTCGCTGGAAATTCTTAGAAAGTACGGAAAAAAAACTATTAATAAAATTAAATTAAATTAAATTTTTAGTCTGGACTATAGTCTATAGTCTGAACTCTATATAGTCTGGACTATTGTCGGTCTATAGTGCGGATTATAGACAGTCTATAGTCTTCAGTATAGTTAGTCTATAGTCTGGACTATAGTCAGTCTATAGTCTTTAATTTAGTCACTCTATAGTCTGAACTATGGTCCGTCTATAGTCTGGACTATTGTCGGTCAATAGTACGGATTATAGACAGCCTATAGTGTGGACTATAGTCAGTCTATAGTAATTAATAATCCGTTAAAAGTTTTGAAATTTTTCATTTAAACCATTATCGCCATATTTTGTTTCTTCTACCCCCAATTTTTTCTCAGTGTATAGTAAATAGCAAATACCGCTTTAAAGCAAAACTGAAACTGATTTTTGTTTATATTTTAAAACTCGTATACTAGATATTGACACACATTTTATTTTTTCTTAACAGTCACTATATAGTAGAAGTCAACATCATCATGAGCATCGTAAATTTCTGCTCATTTAAACAAATTAAATTTAAAATTTCTTAAAGAAAAAAAAAGAAACATAGTATACACTGGTCAAAGCAAGTAGCAGTTTGTTGTTGTTTTTTTGTCCATAATGTAGGCGTTAACCTTTTTATTTCTAGAAAATTTTTTTTTGAAATAATATTTAGGTGAAATCTTTTTTTTTTTTTTTTTTGCAAACATTTCTCCATAAATAAGATTAATTTACATAAATTTCAATACAATATAAAAAAAAATAAATATGAAATTAAATTGTTAACAATTGTTTGTTGTCATGAAGATATCCATTATAAATTTTTTTCTATACATCATATTGGCCTTAAATATTGCTGCATCATGTTATTTAAAAATTGAATTAAAATTATTTTTGTTTTTTACAAAAAAAAAAAAACAAATTTCTATAAATTGTTTTTGTTTATAATAAAAATTTTAATTTTGTAATTATTTAAATAAACTTAACTATATTGTTAAAAGTTTAATTAAAAAAATAGTTACTTATTATAGAAATTTACATAATTTAATAGTTTCTAATTCTAAGATTTCATGTTTAACCAAAATGTCTTAATATAACAAGTTTTATTAAACTTGTATTCTATTGTCCCATTGTGCATTATTACTTCAAATATCTTTGTTTATAAATTTGCGGTTTATTAGACAAGTTTGAAAACCTAGTCGACTAAAGGTCGCAGTATAGTTAGTCTAACATCTGGACTCAAGTCAGTCTACAGTCTAGACTATATTCAGTCTATAGTCCAGACTATAGTCAGTCTAAAGGTCGCTATATAATCAGTCTTTAGTCAGGACTAAAGTCAGTCTATCGTCTGGACTCCAGTCAGTCTATAGTCTACACTATTCTCAGTCTATAGTCTGACTGACAATAGAGTCTAATGGTTGCATTATAGTCAGTCTAAAGATCGCAGTATAATCCGTCTATAGTCTGGATTATAGTCAGCCTATAGTCTGAACTCCAGTCATTCTATAGTCAGTCTGTAGTCTAGACTATATTCAGTCTATAGTGCAGACTATGTTCCATCTATAGTCCAGACTATAGTAAGTCCATAGCCGGGACTGTAGTCAGTCTATAGTCTGGACTATTGTCAGTCTATAGTCTGGATAATAGCCAGACTAAAGGTCGCATTATAGTAAGACTAAAGATAGCAGTACTATCCGTCTATAGTTTGGATTAGAGTCAGTCTAAAGTCTGAAATTCGGTTATTCTATAGGCTAGACTGTAATCAGTCTATAGTCAAGACTATTTTCAGTCTATAGTCGAGACTATAGTCAGTCTATAGTTCAGACTATAGTCAGTCTATAGTCCATACTATATTCAGTGTATAGTCCAGACTATAGTCAGTCTATAGTCATGACTATAGTCAGTCTATAGTCCTGACTATAGTCAGTCTATAGTCCAGACTATAGTCCAGACTATAGTCCAGACTATAGTCAGTCTTTAGACAGTCTATATTCCAGACTATAGTCAGTCTATAGTCCAGACTATAGTCAGTCTATAGTCCAGACTATAGTCAGTCTATAGTCCAGACTATAGTCAGTCTATAGTCCAGACTATAGTCCAGACTATAGTCAGTCTATAGTCCAGACTATAGTCAGTCTAT
>NC_060953.1:10924723-10929268 GCF_022045245.1 Lucilia cuprina | reverse complement strand
GTTCAGTTCTAGTTCAGTTCTAGTTCAGTTCTAGTTCAGTTCTAGTTCTTTTCTAGTTCTGTTCTAGTTCTGTTCTAGTTCTGTTCTAGTTCTGTTCTAGTTCTGTTCCAGTTTTGTTCTAGTTCAGTTCTAGTTCTGTTCTAGTTCTGTTTTTGTTCTGTTCTAGTTCTGTCTAGTTCTGTTCTAGTTCAGTTCTGTTCTAGTTCTGTTCTAGTTCTGTTCTAGTTCTGTTCTAGTTCTGTTCTAGTTCTGTTCTAGTTCTGTTCTAGTTCTGTTCTAGTTCTGTTCTAGTTCTGTTCTAGTTCTGTTCTAGTTCTGTTCTAGTTCTGTTCTAGTTCTGTTCTAGTTCTGTTCTAGTTCTGTTCTAGTTCTGTTCTAGTTCTGTTCTAGTTCTGTTCTAGTTCTGTTCTAGTTCTGTTCTAGTTCTGTTCTAGTTCTGTTCTAGTTCTGTTCTAGTTCTATTCTAGTTCTGATCTAGTTCTGATCTAGTTCTGTTCTAGTTCTGTTCTAGGGATACAACTTGTATCCCATAAATTTTAAATTACGCGCAATTATTATAAGATTTTTTTAAAGTATTTTTCCTCTTATTTAGTTTCTTTCTTTTTCGCCTTGCAAGCGTAAACCTACAAAATAAATTCGCAATTGTTCATTCAATTAACAAGTTTTTTTTTATCTGAGTGTATTTTTTTAATTTTTCACAGTTCCATTATTATAATAATTTTTGTCACAATTATAGATTGTTGTCCCCTCTCTGTGATTTTATTTTTAGCTACAAATTTTTATTTATATAATTTTTTTTTTTAATTAACAGTTAAACATAATCGAAACCTTAAGAAGGTGATTCCATATAGTCTGGACCTATAGTCTAGACTATAGGTTAATTATAGTTCAGTTAAGGGACCGACTGTTATATTTTGAGTATTATTTAGAGAAAAATGTTGACTATAGACTAAATGAGATACAGCTATAGTTCAGACTATAGTCCACTCTTTAGACTTACTATAGATTTCTTATAATCTAGATCAGAATATAGACTTACTATAGTGTTGGACTGTACTTCAGAATTTAGACTTACTAAGCGCTGGATTTAGAATTTAGACTTACTTCATGCTAATATAGTAGCAACCGACTATTGAAATTGCATTTTTTTATGGAATCACCCATAAGTAGGCTTTACTAGTTAGTGGTCCAATGTCTTTAAAAAAAATTAACACATGTCTATCTATATGTCTGTATACCAGAGTGTAAACTTAATAATTATCATATCAAATAATACTTCCTTAAACCAACAAAATCAATGTGAAATCGTAAATAGAAAATCTGAATCGTGTCGCTTAATGAGCAAATTCTAAGTTGGGCCCTTAGTAAATGATATATTTCAATAAATCTCAAAATCAAAACTTTATCTGTCATCTCTTTAAGAGAAATTACTCTCACACTATCTCTCTCTCTCTCTCTCTCTGATTGCATTTTCAAAATATTATGTCAAGTTCAATGGTTGTAAAAGCAATTAGATCCATTTAGTTTTAATTTAATTAAAATATTTCAACAACTACAAAAACAACAGAAAATAAAATTCACACAATAACCTGCTATAACCAGTTGCTTCTTTTTTTTTTTGTTGCATTTTATTATATTATTTATTTTTTTAAAATTTTTTGTATAAACAATAAATTAAACAAATATTTATTCGATTAACGTTTAGAAAAAAAAACGAGATAAGCATTTGATTGTCATTTGATCTGTAAAAAAGTGAAGAAGTCTGATATTGAGCATAGTGAAAGATAAAAATAGCAATTTGTCATACGAACATGATTTCAAATAAAATCGATGGCATAGTCTAACGATTTTAGAAAATTAATTAAATAAATAATATTTATTTTTAAAATGACAATGATGGTGGTTGAAATTTTTAAGAGAAATACCGAGAAGACTTTCTTTTTATTGTCATTTAATCAAGGTCATAGTCTAGACTATATAGCATTAAACGTGGATTGGCTAAAATACAATGCAGATCGACTATAGGCGGTAGACCAGACTAAGGACCAGTGTTTTAACCAGGCTATAGTCCAAACTAAAGACAACTATTGTTCAGAGTATAGACTGACTATAGCGCTGACTATAGATTAACTATAGACTGACTATAGCCCACACTGTAGACTGACTCCAGTCCAGACTACAGACTAACTATAGTTCAGACTATAGACTGACTATAGTTCAGACTATAACCTGACTATAGTCCACACTATAGACTGACTCTAATCCAAACAATAATCTCACTCTAGTGCAAACTATAGACTGAATCTAATCCAGACTATAGAATGACTATACTCCAGACTATAGAATGACTCCACTCCAGACTATAGACTGACTATAGTCCAAACTATAGACTGACTTCAGTCCAGACTATAGACCAACTCTAGTCCAGACTACAGACTAACTATAGTCCAGACTATAGTTCAGATTATAACCTGACTATAGTCCAGACTATAGACTGATTCTAGTCCAGACAATAATCCGACTTTAGTGCAGACTATAGACTGACCATAATTCAGTCTATAGACTGACTATAGCACAGATTATAGACTGACTATATTTCAGACTATAAACTTACAATAATCTATAGACTGACTATACTGAAGACTATAGATTGACGATAGTCTAGACTATAGACAGACTATATTCTATTCTATAGACTGAATATAGTCAAGAATATTGATTGACTCTAGTCCAGACTTATAGACTGACTATACTGAAGACTATAGACTGACTATAGTCCAGACTATAGACAGACTATATTCTATTCTATAGACTGAATATAGTCAAGAATATTGATTGACTATAGTCCAGACAATAGACTGATTCTAGTCCAGACTATAGACTAACTCTAGTCCAGACTTACTCTATTCAACACTAATGACTGACTTTAGTCCAGACTATAGCCCAGAGAGACTCTTGTCCAGACAGACTCTGGTCAAGACTAAATACCAGACTATAGTACTATAGTCCAGAATATAGCACTATAGTTCAGACTGTAGACTATAGACAAACTATAGATAAACTATAGTCCAGATTATAGACAAACTATAGTCCAGACTATAGACAAACTATAGTCCAAAATAGTGTCTAGACTACGAAGTAAATATAATCCAAGCTATAGTCCAAACTATAGATCGATAATAGTCTAAATTATAGACTGACCTTACTCCAGACTATAGACAAACTATAGTCAGACTTTAGACAAACCAAAGAAAACGGCATAGACTATAAACAAAATTATGAATCAATTCTTTTAAATGACTATAGTCTGATAATGGTGTCATAATAATAAGTTAATTATTGTGCTAAATAATAATAATAATAAAATACAACAATTGTTATCTAAATCATATACACATGTTCTTGTGTCTTTGATTCTTTTTTTTTTTAATATATATTTCTATGTTAATTAAACTTAGTGAAGACCCGCTTATCACCGAACATAACTAAAAGATACATATGTATGTATGTCATTATTATTGTTATTATTATACTTAGTAACTATAGTTTTTTTTTCGAAAAAAGTTAATTACTAAATTTAGTTAGGCCTACTGTCGTATTCTTATCATGGATTTTAGTCCAAACGTACATAGGATCTTCCCCTGAAGACAAAGGTTTAGTTTGTCAATTGTGATTAATATCTCAGCTGTTTGAAGTGCGGCTTAACTTTATTTAATTTATTGTAAAAGTGAAACAATAACTGTAAAAATATGACAAATTGTCTGAGAAATTTGATAAGAAAATTTTCACTGTTAGCGGTAATTAATTAACTTAAACAATATTTGCGGTTTATTATCATAAATTAAAAAATAATTAATATATTTTTTTACACAATTCACATACATATATGATTTCAACAATTACATAAATAGTTAATTTATATGTTTTTATTTTTAATTGTGATTTATGAACTTGCAATATTTGCAATTTATTTGAAACAAACTAATTTGTTTAATTAAAATTTTATTCATTGTTTTTTTTCGGTACTTTCTAAGAGTATTATTTATTAAAAGTTGGCAGCACTGTTCGAACAGCTTTCCGAAGCTAAACAAAAACAAAACAACAGACTAAGTATTGTCTAGGACTGTCCCAACTGTAGATTGATCCCAACTGTAGATTGATTACAGTCCAGGCTACAGTCAGACTTTAGACATACTATAGTGTACACAATAGAATAACAATATCCCAATGACGGACTTGGACCAAGTTACTGTTAATGACCTTAGTTCAGATTGTAGACTGTATTTTATACAGACTATCGACTAACTATTGTCCACTTTATAGACTGTAGACTAGACTATAGACAAACTATATAGGATCGACTATAGACTGAACAAAGCCCCGACTATAGTCTGGACTATAGACTGACTATAGTCTGGATTATAGACTGACTATAGTCTGGACTGTAGACTGACTATAGTCTGGACTATAGACTGACTATAGTCTGGACTATAGTCTGGACTATAGACTGACTATAGTCTGGACTATAGTCTGGACTATAGACTG
>NC_060953.1:10922581-10924623 GCF_022045245.1 Lucilia cuprina | reverse complement strand
TCTAGTTCTGTTCTAGTTCTGTTCTAGTTCTGTTCTAGTTCTGTTCTAGTTCTGTTCTAGTTCTGTTCTAGTTCTGTTCTAGTTCTGTTCTAGTTCAGTTCTAGTTCTCGTCTAGTTCTGTTCTATTTCTGTTCTAGTTCTGTTCTAGTTCTGTTCTAGTTCTGCTCTAGTTCTGTTCTAGTTCTGTTCTAGTTCTGTTCTAGTTCTGTTCTAGTTCTGTTCTAGTTCTGTTCTATTTCTATTGTGTTTTGATCCTGTTCTTGTTCTAACTTTGTTCTAGTTTTGTTTTATATATGTTCTAGTTCTGTTCTATCTAGATTCATTTATATTACAAAATCTACATAATATATTCACCATTAATGATCTCGTTTTTCAATTCCTCTTCCTTATTGATAATACTTTAGTTACCAAACAACATTCTAGCATTTATTTGTTTTTTTTTTAATCAATTATACAAAACCTTATAAAGATAGAAATATTGTACATGTCTTGAGAACAGTTTTTGTTTTACTAATTTAATGTTAAAAACTAAATATATATCAAAAAAAAAAAAAGTTTTGTAAAACTTACCTTAATCGTTATAATACTGCCGGCCAATGCAAAAATATTACACAACATATGATACGAAGCCATTAACAAGGTGAGTGCGTGTGTTAAATGACTTAAAATCAATTGAACACTAAAGTAACAAATTGATAGAATTAAAACAATGTACAGGGGAGCCGGTTGGAAGCGTAATAATAGATTTTTTATAGGCATTTTGGAATGCAGGGAGTTGAGGTAGTAGTAGTTTGTGTGTAGCGTGTATGTGTTTAAGCTTTTGGAAATAATAAAATATAATAATAATAACTGAAAATAAAATAATTAAATAAATGAAATTAGTATAATTTAAATAAAAAAATTAAATTAAAATAAGAAAATAGTAAATGTATTAAATTATTATAAATTATATAAAAAATTTAATTTTATGGTGGATATAGGAACTAAGTTCGCAAACCCGGATTAAAACTTTTTTAAGATTTAACTCTGGCAACAATAATAAACTTTAATATTCCTTAAGTCATTTGACAAACTGTCTAATACATTCTATTTTTAACACAAATTACAGAATTTTACAAACATCTCGTCATAATTAAACACGGACAGATCATTAGAAGCTAGCCGTTCCTAGATTTTTTAAAATTCTAATAATAAACTTAATGTTTTCCTGATCATTTATAAAACCAAAACATTTCCTCTTAAAACATTATCCTCTTCTCAAGCCAATGTAAACACACACATACGTGTTTACACGTGAGAAAAATATTTAATTGCCATAAACAAATGTTTTTCTTCCCTTGAGGATGTTTTTTTTTCTATTTAAAAAACTATGACGTTTTTTCTTTCAATTAAAATATCACGTTACGCTTCAACGAATTAACATTTAACGTAATTGTTTAAAATAATCGATTATTATTTGCAATTGTAAAATTTAAAATTGCAATTTTGTATTTTTATATGTTAAACACATGTGATATCATTATAAAGGATTGACTGAGAATTTAAATCAATTATTTGTTGTTGTTGCAATAAAATGTTGTAAGATTTATTTAGAAATTGTTTGTGAAACTAGAATAATATATTTTATTATAATTTAATGTAACACATTAAACGAATTTTAAAAAGATTTAAGTTTTTTTGATTAAGATGTCAAACACATATTCTCTCTTCCCTTGGTATAGAGGAGTGGAACTTAAAGATATCAAATCGTTGAATGTTAAATATTACTGTTTTGGAAAAAAGATTAGTAGACATCACTGATCCGTAAACCCTCAAGTTTAGTTCGAGTTCTGTTCTAGTTCAGTTCTAGATCAGATCTATTTCAGTTCTAGTTCAGGTCTAGTTCAGGTCTAGTTCAGTTCTAGTTCAGTTCCAGTTCAGTTCTAGTTCAGTTTTAGTTCAGTTCTAGTTCAGTTCTAGTTCAGTTCTAGTTCCGTTCTAGTTCAGTTTTAGTTCAGTTCTAGTTCAGTTCTAGTTCAGTTCTAGTTCAGTTCTAGTTCAGT
>NC_060953.1:10920697-10922481 GCF_022045245.1 Lucilia cuprina | reverse complement strand
CTAGAACAGAACTAGAACAGAACTAGAACAGAACTAGAACAGAACTAGAACAGAACTAGAACAGAACTAGAACAGAACTAGAATAGAACTAGAACAGAACTAAAACTGAAGTAGAACTAAATTAGAACTAAACTAGAACTAAATCATCGGAACAAAAACATATAGCAAGAGTATTGTTAACATCAATCTTTCAAGAGATACTTTTAATAAAGGTTCCACTTTAATTTAACGATCATGAAATTTACAAAAAAAAAAAAAAAATAAACAAAGAGTAAAAAAGTTTTAACGCTTCACTAAATATCCCCAAGCAGTTAGTTATTGGTTAAAACATTTCTCGATATTTTGTTGTGGTTTATAAAACAATGAAAATAAAAAACTTAATAAAATTATAAACAAAACAAAAAACATATAAACAAATTTATGTAATATGTATTGAAATCAAAACAAAACAAATGAGAGTATATGGTAGGCATGAATTAAATCCCAGCAAACGTACAAAGTTTTGACAAAAAAAAACTACAACAATTTGTGCATGAAAACGCGGCGTACTACATAATTTTTAACTACCGCATGGTGGGTAGACTACAGAAAAAAAACTATTTAAAACGTGACACTAAAATTAATTAAAATTCCTATTTGTGTCAATTATAAATTTTTTGATATAAAAGTACAAGTGTTATTTTTTTTTTTTTTTGAGTATTTTTGCCTTTTTAGATTTACGAACTATAAATTATGTTTTATAAATATTATTAATATGTTTTTTTTTTTGCATAAAAATATGCAAATTATTGTCACCAAATTAATTTTACATGCAAGTATTGATTGAATTTATTTGATTTCTGTTTTAACCTTGAAATAAACAGTTTATTTATGGTTAAATTTTTATTAAAAAAAAAACAGTTTTATTACTATTTGTTATACTTATGGAAAAATGGGCCAATGCCCCGTGTAAACAACCTTAGATATTTTGGTTTTTTGTTAACGATTGGAAATTCGATTTTGTTTTTATGATGATATATTAAAAACGTGACAAACAGTTAATAACAAATTTTGTTAAAGCTCTTTTTTTCGAAGAAGAATAATTGACATCACTTTTCTAAAGTGTAATGTGTTGCCACACTATTTCTGCTTCTAAACTGTCACATTAACATCTTTAACTTACAAACTGAAAAACAAACATGAATGAAAACTTATCATAAGTAATATATTAATATAAATCTATATTGTGAAAACTCAACAGTTTTTTAATCCACAGTCATGCTCTGTAATTCGTACCGCTCCAGCTTCTAGGAACGATAACAGAAATGTATCATGAAAATCATATTCAAGGTGTATCAGTCTTTAAACCAAGCACCCTATTCCCACGATGTGGGTTTTAACCACAGCCACTACGTGAATCCCGAAAGAACCTCAAACAACTGACCAGCCAGGACATAGTCCTACGGGCAACTGGCCATCCGTAGTACAAGATTATGTGTTGCACTGGTTCGACCTCTTTTCAATCTATGCAAGGCCTAAGCCAGTTAGTAGACTGTCAACACCAATTTATAGTTTCGGAAGAACAAAGGTATTGGTAACACCTATCTACCCCCAGATTGCAATACACCATAATGTGACACTCATCAAGGATTCATGCCCGGGGCGGCACATGAATCCTTGAGCTATAGTTCTAGTTATGTTCTAGTTCTGTTCTGTTCTAGATCTGTTCTAGTTCTGTTCTAGTTCTGTTCTAGTTCTGTTCTAGTTCTGTTCTAGTTCTGTTCTAGTTCTGTTCTAGTTCTGTT
>NC_060953.1:10894621-10920597 GCF_022045245.1 Lucilia cuprina | reverse complement strand
TCAGTTCTAGTTCAGTTCTAGTTCAGTTCTAGTTCAGTTCTAGTTCAGTTCTAGTTCAGTTTTAGTTCAGTTCTAGTTCAGTTCTAGTTCAGTTATAGTTCAGTTCTATATCAGTTCTATATCAGTTCTAGTTCAGTTCTATATCAGTTATAGTTCAGTTCTAGTTCTGTTCTAGTTCTGTTGTAGTTCTGTTCTAGTTCTGTTCTAGTTCTGTTCTAGTTCTGTTCTAGTTCTGTTCTAGTTCTGTTCTAGTTCTGTTCTAGTTCTGTTCCAGTTCTGTTCTAGTTCTGTTCTAGTTCTGTTCTAGTTCTGTTCTAGATCTGTTCTAGATCTGTTCTAGTTCTGTTCTAGTTCTGTTTTAATTCCGTTCTAGTTCAGTTCTAGTTCAGTTCTAATTCCGTTCTAGTTCAGTTCTAGTTCAGTTCTAGTTCAGTTATAGTTCAGTTCTAGTTCAGTTCTAGTTCAGTTCTAGTTTAGTTCTAATTTAGTTCTAGTTTAGTTCAAGTTAAGTTCTAGTTCAGTTCTAGTTCAGTTCTATATCTGTTCCAGTTCAGTTCTATATCAGTTATAGTTCAGTTCTAGTTCTGTTCTAGTTCTGTTCTAGTTCTGTTCTAGTTCTGTTCTAGTTCTGTTCTAGTTCTGTTCTAGTTCTGTTCTAGTTCTGTTCTAGTTCTGTTCTAGTTCTGTTCTAGTTCTGTTCTAGTTCTGTTCTAGTTCTGTTCTAGTTCTGTTCTAGTTCTGTTCTAGTTCTGTTTTAATTCTGTTTTGTTTCTGTTTGATATTGGTATTTTTAGATTTGCTAAAGTTTGATATTAGTAAAAATCACTTTTACTTAAATAGCTTAATGTTCTGCATGGTGGAAATATCTGTAACTATTTGAAAGCGGTCAACCTGTAGCGTAAAATTCACATGCCTAGTAATTAATACACAACGTCATTATTATTAATGTATATTTTTTTTGTTCACAAATTGGAAAATATACAAATATACAACTTGATTTAACGCAGAAATGAAAATAAATAAATGTATAAATTTCCAGCAATATCCCAGAGTATTTATGTGTGTAATTTTTAAAGCCACTGATATGAAATTTATACTTTACCCACTTTTTCAAGTGGAAAATTGCCAAGTTTAATGATGATTTATATACAAAACAACTTAATAAAATTGTGTGAAAAATAATACTGTGTATTTTAGAGTCAATCTAAATTTAATAAAAATGTTTTACATATTATTATAATAATAACTTTAATTTCCATTACAGCACAATGAATTACACAATGAACAAGAACTCTCCAGTCCGCTGCTAACCAAAGAAACACAAAAACACATACTCAGTATTACCCATCCGGATGATCCAAATATACCCAAGTACCCACCTATAAGTAGCCCTGAATTCAAAACTCGTAACACCTTTGGCTGGGCCCGTATAGAGATATTGTCTATGCTTGTTGTATGCATTACTTTGGCTTCATTATCATTCTCCTTGCTGGTAGAGGCTTTACAGACATTGGTGCACATTGATCATCAGGATTCGATGCATTTACCATTCTATGTTATGATTTTGGGTTTTGTCGGTTTGCTGTTGAATTTTTTTACCTATTTTGCTATAGGTGGATATACACTGCATCAGGGCAGCTTTTTGCACATCAATCCCACTGATGGTAAAGTTGTTGTGGAACCTAGTAATATAACCATTGACAGTGATGCTAATATTTTGTCTATTACGAATGATGTTAAAAATGATATGCAATTAAAGGAGGATTTGAAGACGGAATTGGGTAAAGTTCATTATCGTGCTAGAAGAGAAGGACCCACAGAATTGTTGCGTGATGTTAGTAGTACAATATTTGTGATTGTTTGCGCAGTTATTGTACATTTTGCCGATGATAAGGAACACACTGCTAAATTTATTGATCCAGTTTTGTCGATATTTTCCTGTGTGCTAGTGGTGGCTCTAAGTTATCCATACAGTAAGTAATGAACTAGAACTGAACTAAAACTGAACTAAAATTTAATTAAAACTGAACTAGAAATGAAATAGAACTGAACTAGAACTGAACTAGAACTGAACTAGAACTGAACTAGAACTGAACTAGAAGTGAACTAGAACTGAACTAGAACTGAACTAGAACTGAACTAGAACTGAACTAGAACTGAACTAGAACTGAACTAGAACTGAACTAGAACTGAACTAGAACTGAACTAGAACTGAACTAGAACTGAACTAGAACTGAACTAAAACTGAACTAGAAATGTACTAGAACTGAACTAGATCTGAACTTGATTATAGACTAAACTATAGACTGGACCCAAGACTAAAGTATAGCCATCACTAAAGACTATAAACTAGACATTAGTCTAGAATATATTTGAAATGCACAAGAACCGTCTATATTTATTAAGTTTCCATTTTTCCATCTTTACAGTGAAAGAGGCCTGTTTGATACTCCTCCAAACAATACCCGGCAACATTGATATGGATAATTTTGAGAGCACCTTGGTCAAGAAGTTCCCCCAAATTGTCAGCTATCACGATCTACACATATGGCAGCTGTCATCTCACAAATACATTGCCACCGTACACATTATCTTTGAAAATCCCAAAATGTACGAGAAAATTCTTGATGATGTGCGTCAACATTTTCATGACCACAGCATAACCAATGTCACAATACAACCCGAGTTTCATAGTGAGAATACGACAAATTCTTCATCGGAATGTTTAGTGCAATGTACACGTCCCGAGTGTTTGGATAAGGTTTGTTGCAAGGATTCCATAACAGATTTAAGAGAAGTAAGTGTTTGTTCGAGTAGCGATGGACATGAACATCATGAACACGAACACGAACATGGCAAGAAATCTTGTGGTAAAAGTAAAAAACAAAAAGATCATCATGGTCATGGACATTCTCATGCGCACAAACATCATGGACACTCTCATGGTCACAGTCACAACAAACATGATCACTGCGATCATGATAAACATAGTCACAATCACAAAGTTCAAGCTAAAGAAGTCCAAGAAGTTCCTAAAGAAAATGCAACTAACAGCAACACACAATGTGCTGCTTTAGCAACAGAAACAGTAAAAACAGATGCCACTAACAGTATTCCTGCCCCTTTGGAAGTAAATGGAGAAAATTCAGATGAAACATCAACAAATGGTGAAACCTCTATAAACACTTTAAAGGCAGAAAAGACTGAAATAGCACAACTAAGTCCAGTACAAGACAGTCAGCAG
Source organism: Lucilia cuprina (assembly GCF_022045245.1). Lineage (NCBI taxonomy): Eukaryota > Metazoa > Arthropoda > Insecta > Diptera > Calliphoridae > Lucilia > Lucilia cuprina. The sequence continues at coordinate 10,917,353 of NC_060953.1, read as the reverse complement.
CCACCAGCTTCTAAAGTTGTGGAGGTCGATGGAGAATTCACTAAAGATCAGAACAAATCTTAATCATTAACAATCACACATCTTTTTAGTGTTATTTTATACCTTATAGAACCTTTATGTTAAAAACCATTTAAACTATATTAGCATACTTAGGCATTTAAGAAATTGAACAATTTTTCTAAACATACGATTTTATTTTCTCTTTTTTTAAACTTCAACTATTTTTATATTTTTTCGGAAAACAGACTCCATTTTTCTATTAAAAGCCAAAGATTTCACCTTTTGTTTTGTCTGTTAAAGTTTTAACCAAACAATTTTTTATAAATTTTATTATTTAATAAGAAAGCTATTATATATTAACCTATAAACACCCTTATCTAACAGACATTATTACATACGTAAATATGTATTTTAGGAATTTATTATACCACAAACATTTAACATTAAATTTTACATTATTTCTTGTATTTAAGTTTTTATTTCAAACAAACAAAAGAAATATTAAAAAAGTATTTCATTTGCCATATTAACAATAAAACACAAATGTTAACTGTTAACTGTGAAAATTATTATTAATTTGTAGCTAATTAATTGTAATTTTCTTTTTTTTAATTTTAATAAATAAGTATTGTTTTTATTAAATATTTTTTTGTATGTTTTTACTTTTAAGTTTTAATAAAAGTGTTGTAAACATTAATTATAGATTTTTATATAGATTTTTATATCTTAACGATTTGAAGTTAAAATAAAACGTATAGTCTTGAAGTCAAACTAATAAGATTGAAGATGTTAAACTATTTAAATAAACAATAATTTAACTACAATTGATTTAGAACTAAAAGAAAACTAAAACAAAACTAGAACACAACTACAATAGAACTAGCAAAGAACTAGAATAAAACTAGAACAGAACTAGCAGAGAAAACTTAAGCTAGAACAGAATTCGAATAGAACAGAATTAGATATGAACAAGAAGTGAACTAGAAGTAAATTGCAACACAACTAGAAATCAAATAGAACTAGAACGCAACTAGAACTGAAATAGAACTAAATTAAAATTGAACTTAAACTGAACTAGAACTGAACTAGAACTGAACTAGAACTGAACTAGAACTGAACTAAAACTGAACTAGAACAGAACTAGAACTGAACTAGAACTGAACTAGAACTGAAATAGAACTGAACTAGAACTGAGCTAGAACTGATCTATAACTGAACTAGAACTGAACTAGAACTGAACTAGAACTGAACTAAAACTGAACTAGAACTGAACTAGAACAGAAGAAGAACAGAAAGAGAACAGAACTAGAACTGAACTAGAATTGAACTAGAACTAAACTAAAACTAGAACGGAACTAAAAGTGAAATACAATTGAACTAGAACTGAAATAGAACTGAAATAAAACTGAAATAAAATTGAAATAGAACTGAACTAGAACTGAACCAGAACTGAACTAGAACTAAACTAGAACTGAACTAGAACTGAACTTGAACTGAACTAGAACTAAACTAGAACTGAACTAGAACTGAACTAGAACAGAAGAAGAACAGAAAGAGAACAGAACTAGAACTGAACTAGAACTGACTATAACAGAACTATAACAGAGCTAGAACTGAACTAGAACAGAACAAAAGAAGAACAGAAAAAGAGCAGAACTAGAACTGAACTAGAACTGAACTAGAACTAAACTAGAACTGAACTAGAACTAAACTAGAAATCACCTAGAACTGATCTAGAACTAAACTAGAACTGAAATTGAACTGAACTAGAACAAAACTAGAACTCAACTAGAACTGAACTAAAACTGAACTGGAACTGAAATAAAACTGAACTAGAACAGAACTAGAACAGAACTAGAACAGAACTAGAACAGAACTAGAACAGAACAGAACTAGAACAGAACCAGAACAGAACTTAAACAGAACTAAAACAGAACTAGAACAGAACAAGAACAGAGCTAGAACAGAACCAGAACAGAACTGAAGTAAAACTGACTAGAACTAGACTAGAATTAAACTTAAACTGAACAAGAACAAAACTAGAACAGAACTAGAACAGAACTAGAACAGAACTATAACAGAACTAGAACAGAACTAGAACTGAAGTAGACCTAAACTAGAACTGAACTAAAACTGAAGAAGAACAGAACTAGAGCTGCACTAGAACTAAAGTAGAACTGAACTAGAACTAAAGTAGAACTGAACTAGAACAGAGCTAGAACTGAACTAGAACTGAACTAGAACAGAACAGAAGAATAACAGAAAAAGAGCACAACTAGAACTAAACTAGAACAGAAATAGAACTAAACTAGAACTGAACTAGAAATCACCTAGAACTGAAATAGAACTAAAACTGAACTAGAACAAAACTAGAACTCAACTAGAACTGAACTAAAACTGAACTGGAACTGAAATAAAACTGAACTAGAACAGAACCAGAACAGAACAATAACAGAGCTAGAACAGAACAAGAACAGAACTAGACCAGAACAGAACTGAAGTAAAACTGACTAGAACTGGACTAGAATTAAACTTAAACTGAACAAGAACAAAACTAGAACAGAACTAGAACTGAACTAGAACTAAACTTGAACTGAACTAGAACTGAACTAGAACTGAACTAGAACTGAACTAGAACAGTAATAGAACAGAACTTGAACAAAACTAGAACAGAACAAGAACAAAACTAATAGAACAGGACTAGATCAGAACTAGAACTGAACTAGAACTGAATTAGAATTGAACTAGAATTGAACTAGAACTGAACTAGAACTAAACTAGAACTGAACCAAAACTGAAAAAGAACTGAACTAGAATTGAACTAGAACAGAATAAGAACAGAACTGAACTAAATGAAAACCGAACTAGAACTAAACTGGATCTAAACTAAAACCGAACTAGAGCAGAACTAGAACTGAACTAGAACAGAATTAAAAAGAACAAGAACTTAAACCAAATTGGAGCAGAACTAGAACCGAATAAGAATTGAAGTAAAATTGAATGGCAACTTAATTAGAACTCAACTAGAAATGACCTAGAACATAACTTAAGTAAACTGAACTAGAAAAGTGCTATAACTTAACTATAACTGAACTGGAATTAAACTAGAACAGTACTAGAACTGAAATGGCACACAACTAGAGGAGATTTGAATTACAAATAACCTTTAACCTATTATTAAATATCAGTATAACAATAATTATTTTCAAAAAATATGTAATTTTTTATTATTGCACAACATTTCTATTTTTTTCCTTAATTTAATACTTAACAATTCAAATACTAAAATTTTAGTAAAATTTTTTATAGTTAAAAAAAAATCATTAAGGAATATTCGAAAAATAGGAAAACATATAAAAACATTTAATACCTAAAAAAAAACATAATTTTAAAATTAACGTACAATTTGTTTGAACATATATGGACAGATTTCAAAAAGACGGTTATACAAATATATGGGAAAAAAACGGGGAGTTTAAACAAAAAACATAGGAAAGATGTATAAGTAGTATTGTGTGATGTTCACTATTATTTCCTTAAAATACCAAAAAGATATTCCATAGTAAATAATCGTATAATACGTGCCAAATTTTCCGTGGTACTATAATCTATAATAGTTTCATTATCATCGGGCGTATGCCAAACTGTGGGAAATGGCATGGGTATTATATGAAGAATAGGTACATTACGCTGTAAAAAGGGTATATGATCATCTTCAATATACGATGAACGTAAAGCACTAGGTTGGAAATAACGATTAGGATAGTGCCGTGACACACCACTGCTAACATAACGCTCCATGAGACCAGCATCGGAGAGTCGAGCCTCTAAGTTGAGGAAACGTGTATACCAAGATTCAGTATTTTGGAAAAAGCTATAAAATTTTGGATCTGGAGCACCCAGCAAATCCAACAGCATTAACATATCAATTTTCGGTAGAAAGCCTTCCGTTTGCCATCTTTTAGCTAAATGTCTAGCACCATATATAGAATCTTTGGGACCCCATTCCTTAAAAGCCTCCTCACCATCAAAGAACAATAACATTAAGCTAAGTTTCGAGTCACGGAAGGGCTCTAAGTGTGAATCCAAAACTTCGGCTAGATTCAACATCATGGCGCAAGGAACTGCAGAATCAGTGGCTCCTAAGAATTCTACTTCCGGCATGTATTTACTATCATAGTGACAGGCCAGCACTAAATAACGTTCAGCTTTTGGATTGAGGGTAGCGATGATATTGTGAAACTCCAAATTGCCTTTAATGGGAGCCGTATCATGAAAACTATCTAATTCTATGGACCATTGTAGATCTTTTAAACTTTTCACTATATAATCACGAACTTTCTTATGTCCCGGCGTACCCACTATACGGGGTATGAGAATTTCTTTGGTGGCCTGCTTTAAATGGGCCACATTTGATAGTTGACTTAATTGAGCAAACTGGCTGTCTGTTAACTCATCTGTGGGATAGTGTTGCTGTAATATTTAATAGAAAATATAGTTAATTTTTATTTAATTACAAATTTCTTTTTGAAAAAAAAACACCACCTGTCTTTGTCCCACTAAGAAGCCATTGTCGGCCTGGTTATGTTGACCAGTTACCGCAAACACTATTAACAAAATCACCCACAAATCTTTTAAATGCATTTTTTATCCCTGTAACTAATTAGCTTTTATTGTTATCTAGCTAAATTTTCTAAACTAATTACTTTTATTTCTTTAATAATAAATCAACAGGTGTTTTCTTTTGTTTTTCTCTTTTCACTATGACCACGTAGACAGACATTAATTTGTTGTTTTACAGGGGATTTTTTTCTTTCTTAACTTTCATGCGTGTTTTTGTTTATTTGTACAATTGTTTATAAATTTTATGCTTATCATTAACGTTCTTTATTAATTTAACAAAAATAGTAAATAACTTATTTATTATAGGCGAAAAGCAACAAAACAAAACACTTGTAAACAACAAATAACAGTTAATGACAGCTGATTTGTTTTTGGTTTTCCTTCATCTTTCGTTTGTCATACCAATGTGAAATAAGAGTTGTATTTGGTATAACAGTTGTGTTAATGTGTGTTAAGTCAGAAAATAACGTATTTCTGTTATGTTTTCAAATAAATGAATCTTGGGGAAAGCCAAAACAGTGGGCTACACATCTATCTATCTACGCTATCTATACATAAACAAATTTTTATTAAAGTAAACTTTTCTGCCCACTGTTTCAAACTAGGGTTCTATAGTTGAAACGAAAAGTCGACTTTTCGACTTTTTGCATTTTATGAAAAGTCGACTTTTTGCATTTAGTTAAAAGTCGATTTTTCGACTTTTTGCATTTTATGAAAAGTCGATTTTTCGACTTTTTTACTTTTAATATTTTATAAATAGTCGACTTTTCGACTATTTTCGAATTTTTCCGACTATTTTCGACTTTTTCCGACTATTTTCGACTTTTTCCGACTTTTTTCAACTTTTCGACTTTTTACGACTTTCCGACTTTTTTCGACTTTTATTTACAAAGTCGACTTTTCGACTTTTTTCATAGACGATAGTCGAGTTATCGACTTTTTTGGAACAAAATAGTCGACTTCGACTTTTTTCGACTTTTTCCGACTATTTTCGACTTTTCGACTATTTTAGACTTTTTTCGACTTTCGACTATATTAGACTTTTTTCGACTTTCCGACCTTTTCTGATTTTTTTCGACTTCATTCGACTTCTTTCGACGTTTTTCGAATTTTCGGCTTCGACATTTTTCGAATTTTTCCGACTATTTTCGACTTTTTCCGACTATTTTCGACTTTTTCCGACTTTTATCGACTTTTTCCAACTTTTTTCGACTTCCGACTTTTTTTTACAAAGTCGACTTTTCGACTTTTTTCATAGACGATAGTCGAGTTATCGACTTTTTTGGAACAAAATAGTCGACTTCGACAAAAAGTCGATTGTTCGATTATTCGAAAGTCGATTTATAGAACCCTATTTCAAACCATCATGTGAAACTTGACCTAATTACATTCTGTAAACCAACTCGATACATGTTAATTTAACACAAAACTAATATAACACATTTCTTTCTAACAGTGTTCACAACCAAAAAAAACAGGGTTGTTTAACCTCAAACACGTTTTTATTTCATTGAAAACTAAATCACCTCACCCCCTACCTGATTAGCTAAACGAAAAGTAAACACAATAAAACAAAAACAACTTACCAACAAATCGACTACTTCAAAACAAGCACCCAAATTATAAATTTTCTTTGAGGGCAATAAATTTTGTATAAATGCAGGACTACTATCACGCACTTGGTCCATTAATGAGCCATAAAATTTGGAGTTTTGTTTTAAATAATTTAATAAACGCATTTTATTTCAAAAAAATCAACTAAAATACTGTTTTAACGAAACGATGGAAGAAATATAATGTTCTATACAATTATGCAAGTCTGTAAAATGTTGTAAACATTTCTAGAGCGTAATTTACAGTAACATTTTTATTCTTTATGTTAACTTTACATTTTGTAAACTCACACACACAAACACACTCAATTACTTTTAAAATTACTTTTGTTAACACAAAAATTGTCTTTTCTTTTTATTTACATTTGTTTGCTTTGAAGGAGAAACAAGAAAATGTGTTATACTACAAATTAAATAAACGAAAAAAAATGGAATTGATTGATTAGTTCAGGAAAATGCTTACTTTTGTGTGGTAAAAAAAGATCACTTAAATTATTACAAAAAATACGTCATATTTTGAGCTTAATCAGCCTTTTGTCTCTGTGTTGAACCACCAAAGTATGCCCGGTAAATATACAAAGCCAAAGCAAAATGTAGAGCTAACACCGCTCCCACAGCAGAGTAAATGTTGCTTTTCGTTTCAGTCAAAATAAAAAATCTATCCAGCACTAAGGTGTTCAGGAAAAAGAAGGTAACGACTGGTAGAAATACAATTAAAGAACAATAAAACAAAACTGTTTTAAAAGAACTGTAATCTTTGACATCCTAAAAAGAGAGAGAAAAAAGATAAAACAAATTTGTCACATTCAATGTATCGTTTATTTTTATTATAAATAATACTTACATCAGATTTTTGTTTATTTAATTTAGCTTGTTTGCTTCCCTCCGAGTTATTGCCTTTATTCTTATTAGCCATTTTGTTATTTTATGCTTTTTATTTAAGAAAACTTAATAATTTTAATGCATATAAATAAAAAGTTAGTAGCTTTCTAATTTCTTTACGATGAAAATTGTTGTGCTGTTGTCAAAAATGACAATCCGGTAGAAAATGTCACATGACAAATGGAAAACTGCGCCGACACAAATTTAAAACGGCGGTGGTTTACAATGAAAATTTGAACGGCGGCTCAAAATGACTTGTAAGACGATAGGTAGATGGGTAGATAGATAGATAGATAGATAGATAGATAGATAGATAGATAGATAGATAGATAGATAGATAGATAGATAGATAGATAGATAGATAGATAGATAGATAGATAGGTAGGTAGATAAATAGATAGATAGATAGATAGATAGATAGATAGATAGATAGATAGATAGATAGATAGATAGATAGATAGATAGATAGATAGATAGATAGATTACAGGGCTGAGCTCAGGCCAGTATCGGGGTCAATAAGTGTCGGATGACGAGCTGCTATGGATAAGCTGTAGGTTTTTCAGGGCGTACTATTAAATGGTACATAAGCTTGATGATAATTCTACGACAATGGTGAATGGATGCATACATCCCCCAACAGGCGGTGCCTCCAAAAGATGTGCAATTAAAAGAGTGATGCCTCCCAGGATCGAACTCAGTAGAAACAGGACTTTTACACGGTAAAACATTGTTTTGAAATCAGCTTGATTGGAACTCTATATTTACTTCGAAAATTAAATTTTATAATATACATACATTTCTGACGATTTTGTCCCATTTTACATGGGAATTTATTACATGACAATTGCTTGCCGCTGGCAGCACTGTTTTCCGTTATTAACATTTCGAATAGGATTTACAATCGTTTAGTTCACTTTAGTGACTCGATTCGTGTGGAACGTTTAAATACAACAGCGGAAAACTAGCAACTTGAGTTTGAATTGTTTTTTCTCACAGACTCTATATTGAATAAAATAAAATCAACAACAAAAAAATAAATGAAAAATACAAAGTGCAAAAAGTGTTTATTAAAACAAAACAGACAAAACTTATAAGAAAAACAAAAACTCACATAAAACTTCAATATCAACAACAGTAAAAGCAAAGAAATAAACAAATTAAAAAGTAAATACAACAAATTAAACTTAATACAACATTTTATACCTATTTAATAACATTTTTTTACGCCATTAATAGACCTTTGTGAAATTTTCTTTGTTTTCATTATTTTTGTTTCTATTAAAATGTCTTCCAATGAGAAGTTTTAGGGGAGCAATAGATAAAAATAGATTTTTTGGGAAATTTCTTTAAACAATTATTAATTTTTTAATGGAATTTATCAATTATACACATCCTCCTTTCTTTTTTTTTGTGTGTTTTTTGTTTAGTCTAATTGGAAAAACATACATTTTTATACATAAAAGTACTCACATACACACATACAAACAGTTTTGTAATTAAAACAAGTACTATGCAAAAAAAAGCAACAAAAATAAACTAAAATATAACAACAAATAATGCAGTTCATAACAACACCAAAAAAGAAAATACAAACAAAAACAATAACAACTATGTATGTAGATGGAGAGCAAAATAATAAACGTCGTAATTTGCAGAAATCAGCTGTCTATCCACAATACCAAAACTGAAAAGAAAAACAAAGACACAACAAATACAATATAAACAAACACTAAATAAAAATAATAAAAAAGGGGTTACCAGTTTATTTTAGTTAAATTAATGACAAGGGCAAATGGAGGGAATTTAAGATTTTACAGATATATGGATTTAGTTTAAAATATAGACTTTTTAAAGAACAGAAATGGAACTTAAATAGAACTAATTTAGAACTAAACTAGAACTAAACAAAAACTAAACTAGAACTAAACTAAAACTAAACTAGAACTAAATTAGAACAAAACTAGAACTAAATTAAAACAAAACTAGAAATAAACTGGAATTGAACTAGAACTGAACTAGAACTGAACTAGAACTGAACGAGAACTGAACTAGAACTGAACTAGAACTGAACTAGAACTGAACTAGAACTGAACTAGAACTGAACTAGAACTGAACTAGAACTGAACTAGAACTGAACTAGAACTGAACTAGAACTGAACTAGAACTGAACTAGAACTGAACTAGAACTGAACTAGAACTGAACTAGAACTAAACTAGAACTGAACTAGAACTAAACTAGAAGGGAACTAGAACTAGACTAAAAGTGAACTAGAACCGAACTACTAAACTAAATTTTTCTTAAAAAAAAACGTTTGTTTAAAATATTTCATATTTAAACTATTTAATTACTTTTTTGATAGATTTCTTAAGCTCAAAATAATCTCAAGAGAAAACATCCAATTATTTTGCTCCAATTATTATTTATAACATCAAAAATTTCTCTATTTCTATGGCTAATCAAAAAAATTTAATCATATTTTAACATTTCTCTATTTGCAGCTACCAAATTATAGAATAAAATTATATATTTTTTGAAGTAAAACTTGAGTGCTTAACCGTCCTATAGTTTTAAATAAGTTGTTTTTTTTTTAATGAAATAAAAATATTTTGCCATCATATCAAAGAAACACTGCTAAAATTAATTTAAATAAAAGAAAACAAGTGATAACGGTTAAAACTATCATATTAGTTTTAAACATTATTTTTAAAATAAATTATTAAATAGTAGTTAAACAAAGAAACAAACCCAGAAACCAACATGCCGTTCATTTCGAAAGATTGGCGTTCACCCGGTGAAGCTTGGGTTAAAACTGAAGAAGGTTGGGAAAGATTAAAAGTTTTGGAATGCGGTAAACGTAAACGGTAAGTGAATATTTATGAATATTACTATTTTTAAATATAACAGTCTATACATCAAAATACATCAAAAAATACTTAAAATATTGCATAACATTTGAAAAAAATTGCATTATTTTTAATAAATAAAAAATGAAAAACTCAGTTTAAATGGCGTGTAGCACAAAACAAAAAAATGTATTAAATCTAATGCAAACACAATTACCTTTTAAAATATAATATTTTAAATGCAAGTTTGTACAGCAGACATTTGAAAATGAAATATTTATGCATTTATGTCATCTAATGCTGTAACATTCATGTCTCTGATCCCCATACAAACATGAACACGTAGTGAAAAAAAAAACATTTTTTGATTGAATTCAATTAAATTTTGAAATGGAAGTAACATTTTTTTATACGGAACACAAAAAAAAAAAAATAAAACATAAATAAAAACCAGAAATCTATATATATAAAAGAGTAGCGTTACTGACTGACTGATTCATCATCGCACAGCCCAAACGGCTGAACCTAGAATCATGAAATTTTGACAGTAGATGTGTTTTTGAATATGTAGATCCACTAAGGATCCACGGGTAAAAATGGGAAAAAACGGGTAAAACAGGCTTTCTTAAATATCTTACACAATAGTAATGATACCAGCAAATTTTTAAATGCACCTGCATCTACTCTTAAAATGAGCAGATGGGTGTCTGGTACTTTTTTGAAATTCGTACTTTTAAGGGGTAAAAATGTGTAACAAAGGTGATTTTGGTACCTTTTTTTGGCACTTTATTACTTTTCAACTAATTAACATAATCAAATTTTTCTAAATATTTTGGATACATTTCTCAAAATAATGAGACACCTGTTTCGTACTTTTTTAAAATTCAGTCCTTTTTGGGTGTAAAAGGTAGAAAACTGTATTTATGGTACTTTTTTTTTAGCACATTAAGAAAACTTTTTCGGTTTATTGAATTATTCCTATTAAATTACGTACTAACTCTGTAATATTTATTGTTATAAATTTTTGCTATTTCACTGGGGTAAAAAAGTACCAAAAAGGGAAAAAACGGGAAATATAATTTTATTCAAACCAATCTACCAATTTTATTCAAAAAGTAGTTTATTTACTCACACAAAATAAGCTTTTGGTATATTATTTTGGAATTCGAGTACTAAGGCCTATATAGTACCAAATTCGAGTAAATTGTTTGGTACCTTTTTTTAAAGCACAATTTTTCTGGAATAAATGAATGCATATTTGAATCGTTTGAGTTTTATCTGTGATATATATGTCGATTTAAATACGGAACATTTTGTAAACTTAATTCTCGAAAAAGTATACTTCTAAGCGAAAAGTACTTTCCACTTAGGAAAACTTTATTCCACGTTTGGTACTTTTTCTTCCTTCAAATGATACTCTATGTATGTTCTTTAATATGAACTGAAAACACATGATTATTATACATACACGGTCCTCATTGAATACGATTCTTTAAGAGACAACTTTTTAGTACTTTTTATATCATAAATTGTATTCTGGAAGTGGGAACTATTTGGTACTTTTCTATTCTTCAAATGTATTCTTCATAATGGTTAACCGGAATACACGGTTCTTATTAAATGAGAATTTATTGAGAGATCTTGGTACTTTTTCGTTTTTCCGATTGTACTTTTTGATATTTTTACGATATTGAACATAGTTAGGGTAGCGAAGCACCCAGGGTATGCTAGTACTATTTAAAAAAAGTATACATGTTCATATGTATGTGTGTAGTTGATTTGACTTAAAAGTTGCATGAAAATATTCATTTTCCACTAGACTCACCCACCGCAAAAAGAAAAAAATGTCATGGAAACTATAAAATAACCTGATTACATGCCACAAAATTTTAAATCAAAAACTTATAAACAGCCGTAACACAAAGAAATAGAGAAATTATAAAAAAATCAAGGAAGTAGAAAAATATTTCCACCGAAAGTAGCTACAAGAGAGGGGAGGTAAAATAGTTTAATATATTGAATAATTTCATTTGATTTTCACTTTCTATTAAATAATGATGGTTATTTTAAAGGTCAAGTTTGTTTGAGTGGACAGTGGAATGAGAGAAAGTAAAGATAAATAGAAAAAGGTTTTCTTAAAACAAACTATTGACAACTACAGTCTATACTATGGACTAGACTATAGTGTAAACTATGGACTAGATTATATTTCAGGTAATTGAAACGACATATAGTCTACTCTAGTCTATAGTCTAGTCTATATTCTAGTCTATATGCTAGTCTATATTCTAGTCTATAGTTCTAGTCTATAGTCTAGTCTATATACTAGTCTATAGTCTAGTCTAGTCTATAGTCTAGTTTATAGTTTAGTCTATAGTATAGTCTAGTCTATAGTCTAGTTTACAGTTCAGCCTATAGTCTATACTCTAGTCTATTGTCTAGTTTATAGTCAAACCTTTAGTCTAGCCTTTAGTCTATTTTATAATCTAGACTATAGTCTAGTATATAGCCTAGTCTATAGTCTAGTCTATAGTCTAGTTTATAGTCCAGTCTATAGTATAGTCTATAGTCCAGTCTAAAGTCCAGTCTATAGTCTAGTCTATAGTCTAGTCTATAGTCTAGTCTATAGTCTAGTCTATAGTCTAGTCTATAGTCTAGTCTATAGTCTAGTCTATAGTCTAGTCTATAGTCTAGTCTATAGTCTAGTCTATAGTCTAGTCTATAGTCTAGTCTATAGTCTAGTCTATAGTCTAGTCTATAGTCTAGTCTATAGTCTAGTCTATAGTCTAGTCTATTGTCTAGTCTATTGTCTAGTCTATAGTCTAGCCTGTAGTCATGTTTATAGTCTAGTCTATAGTCTAGTCTATAATCTAGTCAATAGTCTATGGTCTATTCTAGTCTATAGTGTAGTCTATTGTCTAGTCGGTAGTCTAGTCTGTAGTCTTATCTATTGTTTAGTCTATAGTCTACTTAATAGTCTAGTCTATGATCTAGTCTAAAGTCTAGTCTATAGTCTAGTCTATAGTCTATTCTATAGTCTAGTCTTTAGTGTAGTCTATATTCTAGTCTATAGTTTAATCTATTGTTTAATTTATAGTCTAGTTATGTCTAGTTAGCCTATATATTTGACTATGAAAGTTGAAAATTTTCAATTTATTTCTGGCCATCATTTTGTGCAATCAAATAAGTTCTTCTAATTCGTTATTTTAATTTCAAATAACTTGCAACATTCACACTTCAAACTCATTGTACATTTATTAGATTACAGACAGAGTAAAGACAAAGAAGTCGCAAAACAAAACAAAACAAAACAAAAAACTTACAATAGAAAATTAAGTTTATGGTTCGATGAATATAAACAATTTTCAAACATTACCATTAACTGTACCCATATAGAAAAAAAAAATAAAATTCAGTAAATATAAAATTAGAGATTTAAAGTAATCGAATAAAAATTCAAACATGATGAATTTGAGAACTGCAATTACGTCCAAAATTAAAATTATTTGTACATACGGAGTTGCATTGAAATATGCATTTTTGAAAAGTTTTCTTGTTTTTTGTTTTGAATAAGCGAATAACCATTTAACTTTATATGAAAATAAAAATAACACTTAAATCCCATCAATAGCTTAACTTTTATTACGATTACCATCAAAAAAATACAAATAAAAATAAAGTAATTTTGTTAAATATGCAATTAATCACACAACAAGTGTTTTTCTTTTTTTGTTGTTGGCTATAAATTAAAAAAAAAAAACTATTTCTATATATTTAATCTAAGTAAATTATAAGTTGCATAAAATGTCTGAATTTCCAAAAACTAAACACAATTTATTAGGATGATAATTTGTTTAAACATTAAAGGCAATTTAACAAATAAGAAAGCGTAAATATTTTGTTGTTTTTGGACAATTTAATTTGATAAAAATAACTTTTACTGTTAATAAAATGAAAAATAGTAAATTTAATAAAAATCAAATTGGTGTAATGTATGTATGAACTAGAACTGAACTAGAACTGAACTAGAACTGAACTAGAACTGAACTAGAACTGAACTAGAACTGAACTAGAACTGAACTAGAACTGAACTAGAACTGAACTAGAACTGAACTAGAACTGAACTAGAACTGAACTAGAACTGAACTAAAACTGAACTAGAACTAAACTAGATCTAAACTAGAACTTCATCCCCGGAATTTCTTATTTTGCCAATATTACATTCTTTATTAGTTCTGGCCACTAGTTGTACTATGTTTGGTGTTATGTATGTATGTACATATTTTATGTACATCTATCTACAGTATAGATAAATTCTCTACATACTTGGTCTATAGGTATCCAATTGCATCCATATAGTACTCCTGTAGTATAACACGAGTGAAAATTTTACCACTATCATACAACTCTGTTAAAAAAAATAATAGTAGTTTATCCTATATAAACACACACATACAAAAGTATATACATAGATTTATGTATGTAGTTTGGATGTGTGTGTGTATATAGGAAACATACTATGGAAACCTTCACCTCATTTCTTCAATGTTTTCAATTTTTTTTTTTGCTTTCTCTTTTTTGTATTGTTGTACTTGTTTTTGTTGAGTTTTGCAGTTATTTTCGCCATTTGTCATGTTCGTACAAACACACACACGTACATACTCACAATATTGTGGCTATATTAACGTTATGTTTGCTAAAGTATGTTTATGTGTATTGCTTAGTTGTTGGTTGTCCTTTTTTGTTGTTGTTTTTGGCTTATAACAGCAGCATCCATATAAATAATTATTTATAACAAATTGTTGCATAAACTATAATAACAAAAACAAATAAACGAAAAAAACAACAAAATCATACCAGCTGATTGAACAAAGTCTTGTCTTTTTTTGCCCACAAAACATGTGCATGTGTCATATTTTTGTGTATTTTTTTTTTCTCTCTGTGTATATAGTATAAATAGCTTAAAGGTTGTAAAACAAAGATAAATGTTTAACTTTTAAATTTAGTAAATGGGTTTGTGTCTGTGTGTGTGTGTACAAAAGGTGTAATTAATTGCAAATTGTTAAGTTATCTAAAAGGTAAAAACTGGGGTAAATATTTTTAGTTATTTTTGTGCAATTATCATTACGAAAAGGAAAAGTTTATTGTTGTAATGAAAAAGAGATAATTATTCGAATAATAAAATGTTATTTTTTGCGACTTTTTTAACATTTTTAAACGATTTTAATGATTAATCATAAAATTTTAAACGAGTAATTAAATTTGTTTAATTGTTATTTATTTTAAACGAATTTACGTTTGTAGTAAATCGATTAATCGTTAAAAAAAATTTATTCGGTTATTCGAATATATTTTTTTTGTATAAGTTTTTATCTGAAAAATTTTTATTTTTAAACAACAATTTTATGCGAATAATTTTAGTCGAATAATAATATTCGAATAATTTTATTCGAATAATTTTATTCGAATAATTTTATTCGAATAATTTTATCCGACTAATTTAATACGAATATTTTTTTCGATTATTATTATTATTCAAATATTAATTTGCTTTTTATCGTTTTAATTCATTTTATTATTGTATTCGAATAATCTTGAAATTTTATTCGATTATTCGAATAATTTTCTTTATTCGTATAAATTTTAATGTGCTTTTATACAATATTTCTAGTGTTTTAAAATCATGTTTAATTTGGTTTATATTTTTAAACAATTAAATATATAAAATTAATCGATTATTCGATTAATCGAATAATATTATTCGAATAATTGCAAAAATTAACGAAAACTCAGATTTCCTGGAGAAGTTTTTGTCGTTTATTACTAAAATTTTATCTTTGTTATAATTATCAAATAATTTTATTCGAATATTTTAATCGAATAAATTTATCCGGATAATTGCAAAAAAAATTCCAAAAATTTATTTGAAAAAATTTAACAATTTTGTGACATTTGTGACAATTTTTACTAATTTATTCAGTTATTCGAATATAATTTAACGATTATTCGATTAAATTTATTCGAATAATCTTAAAAAAGTTATTAAAAATACACTGTGTGTTTTTTCTCAGAAGGAAGTTTGTGTTCTTTACCTAAAATTTAACTTTAATTTTTTATTCGAATCGAATTCAATCGATTAATCGAATAATTTTATTCGAATAATTTTATTCGTATAATTTAAAAAAAAAATACAAATAATCTTTAAAAATGTATTTTATTAGTCAAATTCACAAGAATTTTAGTTAAATTATTCGAATATATTTTTACGATTAATCGGATATTTTTATTCGAATAAAATTAACCGATCATTTGAATAATCGTAAATATTGTTTAATTTTTTTAGAAAACGGTTTTGCTTTTTACTTTTGAAATTTAAACGATACACATTTTATACGAATAATCGTGTAATTTTATTCGAATAATCGTATAATTTTATTCGAATAATTGACAAAATTTTTTCTAAATAAAATAATGTTTTAAAAAATTTATTTCATTTGTGATAAATTCAACTATTTTAGTTAATTATTCGAGTATATGTTAACGAATAATCGAATAAATTTATTCGAATAATTGCAAAAATGATTGAATTATAATTCAAATTTTTATTAAAAAAATGTATTTTATTACTGATAATAGCAACAATTTTATTAATTATTCGAATATATTTTAACGATTAATCGAATAATTTTATTCGAATAATCAAAAAACATAAAAAATTAATTTTCCCAGAAATTCGTTTGTCTATTTTTCTTAAATTTTAATTTTGTTAAAATATTTAAAAATTTTTATTAGAATATATTTAGCCGATTAATCGGAACAGATTAATCGGAACCGATTAATCGTATATTTTTATTCGAAAAATTGCAAAAAATTAAAATGTTATGTTTTAAAAAATGTGTTACATATGTAAAAATTTCAAATTTTTTAGGTTATTATTCGAATATATTCTAACGATTAATCGAGTAAAATTATTCGAATAATAGTAAAAATTACCAAAAATATTTTCATAGAATAAAAGTTATTGGTGTTTCATTAAATATTTATTTTATTAAAATTTTTAAATATTTTTATTCGAATATTTTTAATCGAATAATTTTAATCGAATAATTTTTTTCGAATAATTGCAAAAAATTAGAAAAACTTTATTTCTTTTTTTTAATAATCTTTACTATTTTATTCATTTTTAATATAAATTAAGTCAATTATTCGAATATATTTTAACGAATAATTGGGGAATTTTATTCGAATAATCGTCAAAATTAAAAAAAAAAAATTCTCTAAAATAAAGTTATTGGACTTTTCTTAAGGATTAAGTTTGTTAAAATTTTCAAATATTTTTTTTAATCGAATATTTTTAATCGAGTAACCGAATAATTTTATTCGAATAATTGCAAAAAATTTCAAAAAAATCTTAATCTCATTTCTCTTAATCTTAAATAACGAATAATTTTTTGTTATATTTTTTAAATATTTTTATTCGAATATTTTTAATCGAATAATTTTATTCGAATAATTGCAAAAAATTTTAAAAAACTTTTTTTTTTAATAACATTAACTATTTTATTCATTTTTAATATCTATAATTTAAGTCAATTTTTCGAATATATTTTAACGAATAATTGCGGAATTTTATTCGAATAATCGTCAAAATTAAAAAAATATATATTTTCTCAAAAATGAAGTTATTGGACTTTTCTTAAAGATTAAGTTTGTTAAAATTTTCAAATATTTTTTATTCGAATATTTTTAATCGATTAATCGAATAATTTTATTCGAATAATTTGCAAAAAAAAAAAATTAACAAAATCTTAATTTCATTGCTATTAATCTTATTCAACGAATAAGTTTCTAAATTCGAATGAATTTCGTATAATTTGAATCGAATAATTTTATTCGAATAATCGAATAATTTTATTCGAATAAATTAAAAAAAATTTAAATAAAGAAAAAATCTCTTTCTGTTGTAATTAAAATTCTTTATTTTATAATGTGTCAAATAAATCGTGTCATTAAAATCTATTTTACTACTTGTCAAAACGCTAATTATAGAATATTTTCTTCTTTCTTTCTTTTCCTTTCCATTCCTTTTAGTAAAAACTATAATTAATTAATTTAGTTTTTCTTTTAAATTAATGTAAAAACGAAAAATAAAACTTCAAATGAAAAAAAAGAAGGAAAATATTTAAAAATAGCTAAAGATGTGTATTCACAGAAATATTTATGAGTTTATACATATTTTTCACAGATATCAGTGCACATTAACACCATTTCCAATAAATTTTCTTAAATTTTCAAATTTTATTTTATAAATTTCATAAAATTTTTCCTCGATTTTTTTAAAAACTTTTGAAAAATCTTACAAAAATTTCTGAAATTTTCAAAACAACAACTTAATTTTCTTTTTGAATTTCAATTTCAAACGGTGTAAATCATAGCATCGAGATTTTTCTTTGGGTGAATGAATGCTGTTCATACATTTAGTTTGCCAACCGACCAAGCAGTTAGCAGCCAATGAGTTCATTATATATAGGAAAAACTCCAAATGTCTTTCATTTTTCTCTTCTCTATCTTACGATTGTCTACAAAACAAAACACACAAAAAGATACAACATGTTTTTCTTTGTTACAAACGAAGCAAAGAAAATTGTATATAAACCAAAAGGTAAATGAACGTTTGATAGCTTGACATATAATGTCGTCGAATGATTTATCTATATCCATGTGGTTTTATAAATAAATTCATAGTAATTTTATTTATTTCCACTAAAAAAAAAAATGAAATAAAACAAGACATTTAATCCAAGAGATTTAGAATGTCATGTTTCGTATAGGTTGATATTTAATACAAGTAAATAAATTGATACAATAAAATAGTTTAAATTAACTTTGATGTAGACACTCTGTACTATAGACCTGATTATAGTCCGTTCTGTAGTCCAGACTATAGATTATTCTATAGTTCAGACTATAGACTATTCTATATACTCCAGACTATAGACTATTCTATAGCCCAGACTATAGACTATTCTATAGCCCAGACTATAGACTACTCTATAGTCCAGACTATAGACTATTCTATAGTCCAGACTATAGACTATTCTATAGTCCAAACTCTAGACTATTCTATAGTCCATACTCTAGACTATTCTATAGTCCAGACTATAGACTATTCTATAGTACAGACTATGGACTATTCTATAGTCCAGACTATAGAATATTCTATAGTCCAGGCTATAGACTTTTCTATAGTCCAGACTATAGACTATTCTATAGTCCAGACTATAAACTGTTCTATATTCCAGACTATAGACTATTCTGTAGTCCAGACTATAGACTATTCTATAGTCCAGACTCTAGACTATTCTATAGTCCAGACTATAGACTATTCTATAGTCCAGACTATAGACTTTTCTATAGTCCAGAATATAGACTATTCTATAGTCCAGTTTATAGACTATTCTATAGTCCAGATTATAGACTATTCTATAGTCCAGACTGTAGACTATTCTATAGTCCAGACTATAGACTATTCTATAGTCCATACTATAGACTATTTTATAGTCCAGACTATAAACTATTTTTTGGTCCAGACTATAGACTATTCTATAGTCCAGACTCTAGACTATTCTATAGTCCAGACTATAGACTATTATATAGTCCACTCTATAGACTATTCTATAGTCCACTCTATAGACTATTCTATAGTCCAGACTATATACTATTCTATAGTCCAGACTATATACTATTCTATAGTCCAGACTATAGACTATTCTATAGTCCAGATTATAGACTATTCTATAATCCAAACTATTGGCTATTCTATAGTCCAGATAATAGACTATTCTTTAGTCCAGATTATAGACTATTCTATAGTCTAAACTCTAGACTATTCTATAGTCCAGACTACAGAATATTCTATATTCCAGACTATAGGCTATTTTATAGTCCAGACTGTAGACCATTCTATAGTCCAGACTATAGACTATTCTATAGTCCAGACTATAGACTATTCTATAGTCCAGACTATAAACTATTCTGTATTCAGATTATAGACTATTCTATAGTCCAGACTATAGATTATTCTATAGTCCAGACTATAGATTATTCTATAGTCCAGACTATAGATTATTCTATAGTCCAGATAATGGATTATTCTATAGTCCAAACTTTAGACTATTTTATAGTCCAGACTTTAGACTATTCTACAGTCCAGACTAGGGACTATTCTATAGTCCAGACTATGGACTATTCTATTGACCACACTATAGACTATTCTATAGTCCGAACTATAGACTTTTCTATAATCCCTACTTTAGACTGTTTTATAGTCCGGACTATAAACTATTCTGTAGTCCAGAGTGTAGACTATTATATAGTCTGCACTATAGGCTATTCTATAATGCATACTATATACTATTCTATAGTCCAGACTATAGACTATTCTACAGTCCAGACTATAGATTATTCTATAGTCCAGACTATACACTATTCTATAGCGCAGACTATAGACTATAGATTATTCTATAGAACAGTCTATAGACTATTATATAGTCCCGGCTATAGACTATTGTGTAGTTCAGACAATAGACTCTTCTATAGTCCAGACTACAGACTCCTCTATAGTCTAGCCTATAGACTATTCTATAGTCCATGCAATAGATTATTCTTTAGTCCAGACAATGGGTAATGCTATAGTCCAGACTATAGACTACTTTATAGTCCAGACTATAAACTATTTTATAGTTCAGACTATAGACTATTCTATAGTCCAGACTGTAGTCTATTCTGTAGTCCGAACTATAGACTATTCTATAGGTTATTCTCTAGTCCAGACTATAGATTATTCTATAGTCCAAACTATAGACTTTTCTATAGTCAAAACTATAGATTATTCTTTAGTCCAGACTGTAGTTTGTTCTATAGTCCCGACTATAGACTATTCTGTATCCAGATTATAGACTATTCAATAGTCCAGACTATAGGTTATTCTATAGTTCCGACTATGGACTTATCTACTGTCTGGACTATAGAGTAGCCTATAGTCCAGACTATAGACTATTCTATGTACCAGAGCATAGACTATTCTATGTACCAGACTATAGACTATTCTATAATCTGCAGTTTGGATTATAGAATAGTCAATAGTCCAGACTATGGACTATTCCATAGTCCAGACTATAAACTATTCTATAGTCTAGGCTATAGACTATTCTATAGTCCAGACAATATACCGTTATATCGACCAGACTATAGTCTATTTTTAAAGTATCAATAGATCTGATTTCAGTACTAAAGCCTAGACAATAGTAATTCTGATGTTCACACTGGGTGGATTTGAGTGAAATACTTAAAATTTTCTGCTCTAATTCTACATCTTGACAAGGACCTTGACATATACTACTAATACATATACTTGTTGTCTTTGTGAAACTTTTGTCCTATATTTGTTGATTCTTTTAAACATGTACTTTAACATCTGTTATAAGTGTCAAATAATTAGTTCCACAACTTTTTAAATACCAACTTAATTACATATTCTTGTTATATTTGCCCTTTTCAGTTTTATTTTTTCTTTCTCGATTTTTTTCCATTTTGCAACAAAACATCAAAAGTTTTTTGTACAAGTAAAATAATTTAATTTAAATTGATACCAATTTGTAATTAAAACCTAATTCTTATAATAAAAATAGAAAAAAAAAACTCAATTAATATTGTGAGAAAAAAACAATATTGCATCATAATCATTACACATTCACAGACACTAACATTTGCAACACAAGCCACCATCAAGGATACTATTTGAAAAGGAGGCAAAAAAAAAAAAAAATAAAAAAAAATCAAACAACAAAAATACAAATTTTACAAGGACACTGGACAAGCTGATATGTTGGTGTTTTTGACAGCAAAAGAAAGAAAAAAAATAATAGATAGATATGTACTTGTTGTAAACGTGAACAAAAGAGAAATCAAACTCAAAACCAAAATAACCAAACGTCCGTCCAACCAACCGACCAACCAGCAACACATGACCTTAGATGTGAGAAAAACAGACAAACCATCAGGCATTTAACATGTAATTAGGAATATTTTATAATGATATGTTGGGTATTTGTTGTTGTGAGGGTGAGGAAACAGTTATGGAATGATAAATTATCAAAGGCAAACAATTATCAAGTGTAATTAAGGGTTTGTTTTTTAATTTTGCCAATATTGATTGACTAAGTTTAAGGCAGATGAAGTTTTTTATAACATAGGTTTTAGTCCGGACTATAGACTGATCTATAGTCCAGACTATAGACTATTCTATAGTCCAGACTATAGACTGATCTATAGTCCAGACTATAGACTGATCTATAGTCCAGACTATAGACTGATCTATAGTCCAGACTATAGACTGATCTATAGTCCAGACTATAGACTATTCTATAGTCCAGACTATAGACTATTCTATAGTCCAGACTATAGACTATTCTATAGTCCAGACTATAGGCTATTCTATAGTTCAGACTATAGACTATTCTATAGTCCAGAATATAGACTATTCTGTATCCAGATTATAGACTATTCTGTATCCAGATTATAGACTATTCTATAGACCAGGCTTTAGGCTATTCTATAGTTCAGACTATGGACTATTCAATTATCTGGACTGTAGAGTAGTCTATAGACTATTCTATAGTCCAGACTATAGACTGTTCTATAGTCCAGACTATAGACTGTTCTATAGTCCAGACTATAGACTGTTCTATAGTCCAGACTATAGACTGTT
>NC_060953.1:10893071-10894521 GCF_022045245.1 Lucilia cuprina | reverse complement strand
GAACTAGAACTGAACTAGAACTGAACTAGAACTGAACTAGAACTGAACTAGAACTAAACTAGAACTGAACTAGAACTGAACTAGAACTGAACTAGAACTGAACTACAATTGAACTACAATTGAACTAGAAATGAACTAGACCTAGTTCGGAATGACTAAACTTTATAATGTCTACTCAAGAGATAATAGAGTTGATCTGTTCCAGACAGACTTAGGTTGATCAATTTTACTCTACTAAGCAACAGACTAGCGTTGAGTGGTTCCACACTAAAGTTAATCCACTCTATTCCAGACCGACACAACTTTACAGATATTGAGATCTAGTTCTTCGTTAAACATTCTTTTAATATCTGTTCTATATCATATGTATGTATATAATACAACTCCATATTTTTGTTTTTATACTTGTTGGTGTCAGTCAGTTGAAAAATGAAAATTATATATTGTATTCAAAAAGTATAAAGAAACTTTTATATATATACATATACATAAAAACAAGTACAATATAGTGAAATCTAGGTCATTTTCAATTTATGGTCAAAAGTAATATTTGGTAGAAACAAAAAAAGAAAATAGATCAACAAAATCACTTCAACTAATATAAAGGGAGTTTATTATTGTAAATAGTTACTAGACAGGTCTTAAAAAAATACCTAAATAGGGCAATAAACATATTATTACAGAAATTGTTTACTCAAAAAAAAGAAAAATATTTTGAAAATTTAAAAAGAATTAGATTGTATTTAATGACCTTTAATATAAACATTACGAATTACAAAATTCACGTGCTTTTGCTGTAAAGTTCATTAAAGTTCTGTTGTAAAGATAAGAAACACATGTGTGTGTGTGTGTGTTTTTAGAAATGTTTATTTTAAATTTAAAGAAATAAGTTTTGTTATAAAAATAGAAAAATTACGTCTTTGTGATTTTCAAATCTTGTTATATTTTACTTGAAATTTTGAATTCAAAAAAAATTTTTTTTAAATTTTATTTTTTTTACATACATATTTACTCGTTTCTTATAAGAATGTAATTTTGTGTAAAGAAATAAAATGCAGGAAATACTTTTCCATAATTTACAAAAGGAAAAATTGTCACATTTATGTTTAAAAAGTAAACACTTAAATAGAAACACACAAAGCTATCGAACACATTTAAATTTTAAGAATTATATTTATAGAACATTGCATGTTCATTTTGACATTTCACTAAATCCAATAATAATGACGCTTGCTGAGAAAGAAGAAGCTGCTGCTGAGATTGACACTTAAAGTTGATGATAGTGTAATTATTAAAAAGGTTTTTTTCTTCTTTCATTTCTAGTTCATTTCTAGTTTAGTTCTAGTTCAGTTCTAGTTCAGTTCTAGTTCAGTTCTAGTTCAGTTCTAGTTCAGTTCTAGTTCAGTTCTAGTTCAGTTCGAGTTCAGTTCTAGTTCAGTTCTAGTTCAGT
>NC_060953.1:10870001-10892971 GCF_022045245.1 Lucilia cuprina | reverse complement strand
TTCTATAGTCCAGACTATAGACTGTTCTATAGTCCAGACTATAGACTGTTCTATAGTCCAGACTATAGACTGTTCTATAGTCCACACTATAGACTGTTCTATAGTCCAGACTACAGACTATTCTATAGTCCAGACTATAGACTGTTCTACATCCTAAGTATGATATAGTCCATACTATATATAACGTAATATTTTTTAGTCTAAACTATAGTCCAGACTATAATCTATTCTTTTAATATGTTTCTTTTTTCTATATTACTGTTAACACAGCTGTTGTTTAATAAATTATTTAACTTTCTAAAACTTTAAACTAGACAACTTTCTTTAAATTAATAAATTATATAAGTAAAAGAAAATGATGGCAAATCAACTAATTGCTCTTTCACTCTTATAGTGCTATTAATAAAAATATAATTGCAAATTTTCATTAAATAATTTATTGAAACAAACATTAACAACTTGTTCACCTTAATTTTATTACAATTTTTCTTATTTTTCCATGTATGCATGTTTATGTGTAGACTTCCCTCCACCAATGAAGACAACTATGAAAGTGATGATAACAACGAGGAAACTATACCACCGCACTGCCACATTACCATTAGATGTACACGAGAAATAGCCGGTTTTAATGGTCTGGGTGAAGCTGTGCGACGTCTGGATTTCCGCAGTTCAGTACGGGATCGTCGACGTTTTCATTATATTTGTGCCTTGTTAAGGCTGCTGGTGGCACATAAAGGCATTGCTAATTTGTCGGGCAGTGCCCAGAAACAATTGTTACAAATGGTCGAAGAGGTGGCATCGCATGGTGAGTACAAGTTGTTTTATTTCCTTTTTATTTAATTATTAATTTGTTGCAAAATTCAAACATGTTCCTGACATTTTTGTTTTATTTTTAACAAGTGAAAGAAATGTTTCATTTCCGGTTTAAATTATCTTACGTTTTCTGTTTCTAGTCAGTGATAGTCAACAACATTTGAATGTTTTACGTGGACTGGCTTTGCAATTGCAGCATATTGTCTATCAGGAAAATCAAAAATGTTGGGGCAAACCATTGGGTAGTTCGAATTTATGGCAGGAACATGTTGAGACCATTAAACGTATACAACAAGTTGCCAGTCAAATTGAAATTAGAGAGGTTTGTTATGATTTTTATTAAAGATTTGTATAGGTTGTTTATTTGGTTTGATTTTCTTAGCCTGGTCCTGAAATACGTCCAAAACTACATGATTTACCCGAAGAATGTATTAGAGAAATAATATTGCGCATTGGTGATCATAGAGATTTAGAGGTGAGTAACAAATAATAGTCTATAGTCCAGACTTTAATAACTAGAACTGAACTTGAACTGAACTAGAACTGAATTGGAACTGAACTAGAACTGAATTAGAACTGCACTAGAACTGAACTAGAACTGAACTAGAACTGAACTAGAACTGAACAAGAACTGAACAAGAACTGAACTAGAACTGAACTAGAACTGAACTAGAACTGAACTAGAACTGAACTAGAACTGAACTAGAACTGAACTAGAACTGAACTAGAACTGAACTAGAACTGAACTAGAACTGAACTAGAACTGAACTAGAACTGAACTAGAACTGAACTAGAACTGAACTAGAACTGAACTAGAACTGAACTAGAACTGAACTAGAACTGAACTAGAACTGAACTAGAACTGAACTAGAACTGAACTAGAACTGAACTAGAACTGAACTAGAACTGAACTAGAACTGAACTAGAACTGAACTAGAACTGAACTAGAACTGAACTAGAACTGAACTAGAACTGAACTAGAACTGAACTAGAACTGAACTAGAACTGAACTAGAACTGAACTAGAACTGAACTAGAACTGAACTAGAACTGAACTAGAACTGAACTGGAACTGAACTAGAACTGAACTAGAACTGAACTAGAACTGAACTAGAACTGAACTAGAACTGAACTAGAACTGAACTAGAACTGAACTAGAACTGAACTAGAACTGAACTAGAACTGAACTAGAACTGAACTAGAACTGAACTAGAACTGAACTAGAACTGAACTAGAACTGAACTAGAACTGAACTAGAACTGAACTAGAACTGAACTAGAACTGAACTAGAACTGAACTAGAACTGAACTAGAACTGAACTAGAACTGAACTAGAACTGAACTAGAACTGAACAAGAACTGAACTAGAACTGAACTAGAACTGAACTAGAACTGAACTAGAACTGAACTAGAACTGAACTAGAACTGAACTAGAACTGAACTAGAACTGAACTAGAACTGAACTAGAACTGAACTAGAACTGAACTAGAACTGAACTAGAACTGAACTAGAACTGAACTAGAACTGAACTAGAACTGAACTAGAACTAGAACTGAACTAGAACTGAACTAGAACTGAACTAGAACTGAACTAGAACTGAACTAGAACTGAACTAGAACTGAACTTGAACTGAACTAGAACCAAGGTAAACTATACTAGAATGCGACTACAACTAAAACTAAACTTCTGGAGTCTATAGTCCTAGTCTTAAGAACTATAAGTTAGTTTTATTTTCTAGATCCGACAAGATCCATAATTATCTTGAAATTTCTTAGTTTTAGTTATAATTACTATTGATATTAAAACTCTCCCATTATTTTCACGTTTCCGTTTTGCTATCGCTCAATGTGTATAGGCCTCTGCCGATGCCTGGAAAATCATGTCAAAACTAGTAAACGAACAACGCATCTGGCGTGAACTAATACGTTTTCATTTCACTCCAAATCAAATTGATTCGATTCTAGAACTAAACAAACTGAAACACATGAACGATGTTAAGGATGGTAAGAAATTCTATCATCAATTGAGACGTACCTATGGACTTAATGATGATTATCAATTTGCCGAAATATTATCACTGTGTCGTTATTGTTGTTGTCTCTTTTGGCCCTCCGACGGTCATCCTTGTATTGTCGATCAAAGTCCTGACTATAAACAAAGACTTGAAGAGGCCGGCGGTCAACTGGCTTTAACGCAGCCAGTACCACCAGCTCAATTTTTAAAATTTTTCTCCTTGTAAATGTAATATTTTTTTGTTTATTTGTAAGTTATAGAAAACCCAAATTAAGAACTCAAAATCTAAACACAAGATTATTAAAAAAAAGTATAAAAATGATTTTATTATTTAAAAGCTAATGGTGATACAAGAAATCTAAATAATAATAATAAAAAAAATTAATTAAAAAAATATATATAAAATAAAAAATTTAAAAGAAAATTTGCAACATGAAAGAAAGTAAGAGTGAGTTTAGGATAAAGATTTGCTTGATATTTCTTAATTAAAAGGAATTGTTAATGTTTAATTAAGATTCCAGGGTATTGACCAAACTAAAGTCTGTTCTATAGCCTAGACTATAGTCTATTCTGTAGTCTGTATTACAGTTCATTCTATAGTTCAAACTATCGTCTATTCTAGACTATAGACTATTCTCTAAACCAGACTGTAGACTATTCTATAGTCCAGACTATAGACTATTCTATAGTCCATACTATAGACTGTTCTATAGTCCAGACTATAGACTATTCTATAGCCCAGGCTATAGACTATTCTGTATATATAGACTATTCTATAGACTATTCTATAGTCTATTCTTTAGATTATTCTATAGTCTATTCTATAGACTATTCTATAGTCTATTCTATAGACTATTCTATAGTCTATTCTATAGACTATTCTATAGTCTATTCTATAGACTATTCTATAGTCTATTCTATAGACTATTCTATAGTCTATTCTATAGTCTATTCTATAGACTATTCTATAGTCCAGACTATAGACTATTCTATAGTCCAGACTTTAGACTATTCTATAGTCCAGACTATAGACTATTCTATAGTCCAGACTATAGACTATTATATAGTCCTGACTATAGACTATTCTATAGTCCTGACTATAGACTATTCTATAGTCCAGACTTTAGACTATTCTATAGTCCAGACTATAGACTATTCTATAGTCCAGACTGTGGACTATTCTGTAGTCCAGACTGTGGACTATTCTGTAGTCCAGACTATAGTTTATTCTGTATTCCAGACTAAAGTTTATTCTGTATTCCGGACTGTAGACTGTTCTATAGTCCAGACTATAGACTATTCTATAGTCCAGACTATAGACTATTCTATAGTCCAGACTATAGACTATTCTATAGTCCAGACTATAGACTATTCTATAGTCCAGACAATAGAATATTCTATAGTCCAGACTATAGACTATTCTATATTCCAGACTATAGAATATTCTATAGTCCAGACTATAGACTATTCTATAGTCCAGACTATAGACTATTCTACAGTCCAGACTATAGAATATTCTATAGTCCAGACAATAGACTATTCTATAGTCCAGACAATAGACTATTCTATAGTCCAGACTATAGACTATTCTATAGTCAAGACTATAGACTTTTCTATAGTTCAGACTATAGTTTATTCTGTATTCCAGACTATAGTTTATTTTGTTCAGACTATAGACTATTCTATATTTCAGTCTATAGACTATTCTATATTTCAGTCTATAGACTATTCTCTAGTCCAGACTATAGACTATTCTATAGTTAAGACTGTAGACTATTCTATAGTCCAGACTATAGACTATTCTATAGTCCAGATTATAGACTATTCTATAGTCCAGATTATAGACTATAGACTGTTCTATAGTCTAGACTATAGACTAATCTATAGTCTAGACTATAGACTATTTTATTGTTAAGCATAAGCCCTATTTGTGTAGACTATTGTCTATTCTATAGTCCTAGTCTAGAGTGTAGATTATAGTCTACTTCAGATGGTATTCTGTTAACATAGTTCAGACTAAAGTCTATTCTACACTCCACTTTATATCCTATTCTATAGTCCAGACTTTCTTTTACTGTCCGAAGAAAAAATATGTGATGTTAATCTTGGAAAAATAAAAAGAAACTGTGTGTATGTTTTAGCAATAAGTATTGATTATATATAAAGATAAAGAAAACCAAAAAATACCCCGACCAGTTTGAAACTCAAAGAAATTACTAAGAAATATAATGATAAAGAAGAAGAAGGAAAGAAGATGTTAAACAAAAACAGGAGCTAGTTAACTTTTAAGCCTCTAATGTTAAACCTATATTAAAACTTTAAAAAATAACAACAGAAACAAAATATATAACAGTAATATTTATAGATAAATAAAAATATAAAAATTTCTAATATTTTGTGCTGAATTTTTAAATAAATAGTAAAAAATAAATCTCAAAAATCAACTATTTTTTAAGTTTACAAACAGAATAAAAGTAATTCACTAACAATACTTATAGTTGACGCCTGTTTAAGATACTAAAAAAAAAACTAAAACAAAAAGTAAAATGCTAATTAAATTAATATTCTGTTAAAATAAAACAAAATAAAAAAAACTAAAACAGTATTATTTACTTATTTTCCAAAACTTTGGATTTTAGTTTTATAATACTGTATTTTAACTGTGCTATCAGAAATAATAAAAAAGTATACATATATTGACGATATCTCTTTATAGAACTGGCTTTTAAAAAAACAAGAAATCTTAACTAAAACAAAAACCTAATAATTTAATGTTTAATCTAAATCAGAGAATTATAATTAGATATATAAAATATTATATATACATAGTATTTATGGATCTATTAGTTATACGAAAAATATATTGAAAAATAAAATGATCTAATATAGTTATGAGAATCATTTGAAAAATAGTTTTATTTAGCTCAATCCAAAATGTATTTGAATGTACAGCCATAGTTAAGACTATATTCTATTCTCAGTAGTCTATTCTATAGTCCAGACTATAGTCTATTCTATAGTTCAGACTATAGTTTATTCCATAGTCCAGACTATAGTCTTTATTATAGTCCAGATTAAAGTCTATATTATAGTCCAGACTATAGTCTATACTATAGTCCAGACTATAGTCTATTATATAGTCCAGACTATAGTCTATTCTATAGTCCAGACTATAGTCTATTCTATAGTCCAGACTATAGTCTATTCTATAGTCCAGACTATAGTCTATTCTATAGTCCAGACTATAGTCTATTCAATAGTCCAGACTATAGTATATTCTATAGTCCAGACTATAGTCTATTCTATAGTCCAGACTATTATCTATTCTATAGTCCAGACTATTATCTATTCTATAGTCCAGACTATAGTCTATTCTATAATCTATTCTATAGTCCAGCCTTAATATATATTCTATAGTCTAGACTATAGTCTATTCTATAGTCCAGACTATAGTCTATTCTATAGTCCAGACTATAGTCTATTAAATAGTCCAGACTATAGTCTATTCAATAGTCCATACTATAATTTATACAATATAGTCTGTTATATAATCTATACAATATAGTCCATTCTATAGTCCAGACTATAGTCTATTCTATAGCCCAGACTATAGTCTAAACTGTAGTCCAGACTATAGTCTATTCTATAGTCCAGACTATAGTCTACGCTATAGTCCATACTGTAGTTTATTCTATAGACCAGACTATTGTCCATTCTTTAGTTCAGACTATCGTTTATTCTATAGTCCAGACAATAGTCTATTCTATAGTTTAGATTATAGTCTATTCTATAGTCCAGATTATAGTCTAATATATAGTCCAGAATATAGTCTATTCTATAGTCCAGACTATAGTATATTCAATAGTCCAGACTATAGTCTATTCAATAGTCCAGACTATAATCTATACAATATAGTCTATTCTATAGTCCAGACTATAGTCTATTTAATAGTCCAGACTATAGTCAGTTCTATAGTCCAGACTATAGTCTATTCTATAGTCCAGACTATAGTCTATTCTATAGTCCAGACTGTAGTCTATTCTATAGTCCAGACTATAGTCTATTCTATAGTCCAGACTATAGTCTATTCTATAGTCCAAACTATAGTCTATTCTATAGTCCAGACTATAGTCTATTCTATAGTCCAGACTAGAGTCTATTCTATAGTCCAGACTATAGTCTATTCTATAGTCCAGACTATTGTCTAATCTATAGTCCAGACTATAGTCTATTCTATAGTCCAGACTATAGTCTATTCTATAGTCCAGACTATAGTCTATTCTATAGTCCAGAGTATAGTCTGTAGTCTAGATTATAGTCTATTCTATAGTCCAGACTATAGTCTATGCTATAGTCCAGACTGTAGTTATGTGTTCATCAGCATTTTTCTTAATTTTTCAGTTCAAACTTGACATAGAAATTTTATAAGAATAACATAAAAATTATAATAAAAATATTTGGAACAGACTAACGAATCTCTCTAAACCCCATCCAACAACATGCATATGACAAATCAATTTATTTACTCGCGTGAACGAAGACGTTTCGGTCGACAATGCATGTTTAGTGATCGTACCCAAGCAATGTTAAGTATACATCCCAGTCAGAGATTACGTTTGCATTATATACTACGTAATCCGGTAAATACCGATACCCAGTTGAGTGATCAGAAAGCTTTAAGTGTAATGGTCACGGAAAATGTAGCCTTTGCTGAACATGGTATGTATCATTATGAAGGCGGCTGGCCCAAAGAGGTTAATCTTAATGATGAGGAGTCTACACTAAGGCATAGGAAAAAGATTGAACGTGAGGATAACTGGGGTAGTCAGGTGACCAATTTGATAGCTCAATCTACGGATATGGTGGAAATAAATAATACTATAAATATATATCAAGAATTTTTTACTGATTTACCCGCTGAGCTGTGTGAAGATATTAAAGATCTATTTGAGGCGAGACAAAAGAATATATTTCATGATCCGGTGGCGGCTTTGCCAAGACCCATAAGTGTAATAGATTGGGCCCCTAGTGATATTAGAAGATTTCTTGTATTACACACTAATATACCACTCAAAGGAGCACAGGCAGGCGAAGAGAGGAAAGATAACATGGAAAGTTCTTACAATAATTTCTATATATGGGATTTGGAAAATCCCCTTAAACCAATGGTAGTGTTCAAGAGCAACGAGGTTGTTTTGAAAACCTATTTCTGTCCCAAAGATGAGAATTGGTTGACTGGTGGACTGTGGTCGGGTAAAGTTTGTGTTTGGAATGCTCGTACTGGCGATATGCCTGTAAGCATTTGTCCTTTAGAGGCCGCTCATCGAGAAGCTGTACCAGCCGTTTGTTGGGTTCATTCTAAAACCAATACAGAATTTTATACTGGTTCCTATGATGGTTCTGTTAAATATTGGGATGGTCGTGATTTAGACATTCCTTTGCAGGAAATTCTATTAGATCCTATAATGACAGATGAGCAATCTCGCGATCGTGCTCAGGGTGTTACGGTATTGGAATTTGAATATACCATACCGGTACGTTTTATAGCAGGCACTGATATGGGCAGTATTTTTGTGGGCAATCGCAAAGGTATGACACCCATGGAAACTTGGGCAGCTGGAAATTATCGTATATTTTGCGGGCCTATTAGGACTATTGAGAGGAATCCATTTTTTGTTAAGAATTTTCTGATAACAGGAGATTGGTGTGTTAAAGTTTGGGCAGAGGAATGTAAGGGTTCTCCAACGACACTGTTAATGAAAAAGAAAAATCAAATTCTCTGTGGCACTTGGAGTACAATGCGTTGTTCTCTCTTTGTTACGGGAGATATGAATGGAGAATTGGATTTCTGGGATTTATTGCTGCATCAACGTAGACCCATATTTTCCCTGAAGTTTTCAAGTCCCATTATGCATGCAAAATTCAGAAGTGATGGTGAATATTTGGCAGTATGTTTGGCCAATGGTGATGTTCAGTTATTGGAGTTGGATGCAGCTTTAAAGCATAGCACTAGTAAGGATAAGGCTTTGATAGCGGCGGTAAGTGGGGGGACTACATTATACACTACACTATAGATTAGACTATAGTCTAAAATATAGACTAGACTATGGACTAGATTTTAAACTAGACTATTAACTTGACTATAGACTAGACTATAGACTAGACTATAGACTAGACTATAAACAAGACTATAGACTAGACTAAAGACTAGACTATAGACTATAGACTAGACTATAGACTAGACTATAGACTAGACTATAGACTAGACTATAGACTAGACTATAGACTAGACTATAGACTAGACTATAGACTAGACTATAGACTAGACTATAGACTAGACTATAGACTAGACTATAGACTAGACTATAGACTAGACTATAGACTAGACTATAGACTAGACTATAGACTAGACTATAGACTAGACTATATATCCTAAACCATATACTATTTAAACATTACCTTCTTACTCATGTTTTCACCAAACGTCTACGATCTAGATGTTTGAACGAGAACAATTGCGCTGCAAGCTCTTAGAGGGACGAGTCGAAGAAATGAAATTGAAAAAACGCACTACAGAAGCCGAACTCGAAAGGAAAACTCTGCAAGAATCTCAACGTCAGCCGCCAGATGAAACACTAGACCCTGATAATCCCGAAGAATTTTTACGTATTATTTCGTCTGATATCGAATTTAGAGAGGGTCTTAATAATTTCCAAGATCTTGTTATAAAAGTGGAAAAGAAACGTCAAGACAGGCAATACATTATGGAAAGGACTGAATTCGAGTTTGATCAACGAATAACAAATACACAATATGAGGACTACGAAAACATAAATGATGAAAACAAAGATACTACTAATATATAATTTTATTAAATTTTTATTTGTTTTAAACTAATTTTTTGTTTTAAAATGCTGAAATATATTTGGATAATTCTTCGATATCTATCGGTCTCATAGCTATAACTATAACCACAAGTTTACGTCTTAACATATTGGGTTCCTTAATCAAAAGTTTAACTTCATAATGATTCATTAGGAAGGACCATTTTAATTGATCCAATTCCTTCTCGTTTAATGAACGATATTGTGTAGCGTTAAGGTTTAAAACTGTTTCAGCAATTTTATCACTTAAACGAGCCTCCACTAACGTACCCGTTTGATCACTGAGATGTAAATTTATATTGAAAAAATATTCATAATTCTCTTCCGAACAGTTAATTGAAAATGCCATTTGACATTGTTCCATTTGGCAAAGGGTTTTATTCCAGGGTAATAAACGATTACAGGATTTGCTGGAATAGAGTGCTTGATAATAGTGTTTCTTTATTTTGGAGTTTAATTAAGGATCTCTTACCATTTTTTGCTTAAAACAAAACTTTGTAGATCCAAATTCATGTGTGTGATCATGGCAAATAAGACGGCTGTAAATTGATCATTTGTATCACTTAATTGACCCTCGGCTCGAGTATAGATTTGTCTTACGGTCATTATGGTTTGTATTTGATCGGCTGAAAGGAATTATATACATAATATAAACGTTCTGTAGTCCAGACTAGAGTTCTGAAGTCCTGACTTTAGTCTATTCTGTAGTAAGTATAGTCCCGACTATAGTCTATTCTATAGACTATAATCTTTTCTATAGTCCAGACCCTAGTCTAATCTATAATATAGTCCAGACTATAGTATATTCTATAGTCCAGTCTATTCTATAGTCCAGACTATAGTCTATTCTATAGTCCAGACTATAGTCTATTCTATAGTCCAGACT
This sequence comes from Lucilia cuprina, assembly GCF_022045245.1. NCBI lineage: Eukaryota > Metazoa > Arthropoda > Insecta > Diptera > Calliphoridae > Lucilia > Lucilia cuprina. The sequence goes on along the minus strand of NC_060953.1, from coordinate 10,882,374 downwards.
ATAGTCTATTCTATAGTCCAGACTATAGTCTATTCTATAGTCCAGATAATAGTCTATTCTATAGTCCAGACTAAAGTCTACTCCATAATCCAGGATATAGTCCATTCTATAGTCCAGACTATAGTCTATTCTATAGTAAAGACTATAGTCTATTCTATAGTCTATTCTATAGTCCAGACTATAGTCTATTCTATAGTCCAGAATATAGTCTATTCTATAGTCCAGATAAAGTCTACTCCATAATCCAGGATATAGTCCATTCTATAGTCCAGACTATAGTCTATTCTATAGTAAAGACTATAGTCTATTCTATAGTCTATTCTATAGTCCAGACTATAGTCTATTCTATAGTCCAGACTTTAGTCTATTCTATAGTCCAGACTATAGTCTATTCTATAGTCCAGACTATAGTGTATTCTATAGTCAATACTAAAGTCTACTCCATAATCCAGGATGTAGTCCATTCTATAGTCCTGACTGTGGTCTATTCTATAGTCCAGACTATAGTCCATTCTATAGTCCATACTATGGTCTATTCTATAGTCCATACTATAGTCCATACTATAGTCTATTCTATAGTCCAGACTATAGTCTATTCTATTGTCCAGACTATAGTCTATTCTATAGTCCAGACTAAAGTCTATTCTTCAGTTCAGATTATAGTCTAGACAACAGTTTATTCTATAGTCTAGACAATAGTTTTTTCTATAGTATAGACTATACCTAGTCTAGAATATAGACTAGTCTAGTCTATAGTATAGTTTGTAGTCCATTATTTATTTAACCTTTTTCTAACCTTTCGGCAATGCATCCGTGCTTTGTTGAGCAAACATTTCAAATGCTGCCTTAGGCATGGACTCAGCATATTCCATTAGCATTTGCGTTTCTTGGCCCATAGGATTTTCATAGATTAAACTTCTTGAAGTAAAACTTAAAATGCAACTTTTGTAGAATTCAGAATAACTAACTTTAATATCTATTAAATGTAAGACCGTCTTTAAAGGCTGCCATAATTTTCGAGCTCTCTCAATCCACTCCGGATGCCAAATGGTTAATATTAAGCCACTGGGTAAACTTTGATCAAACACTACTAGCTCCAAGCATTTACGTACTTTACCATCTCTGGCTGCCTTTAGCTCACGCATAGGTCTTAATAAACCTACTAAAACCAAAAAATCCATATGCATATCAACGGCTTGAGAATCACGAAAAGATTTTTTAACATCAGCTAGGTTTAGTACGGAATATAAAGGTTTATGCGATAGACGCCACAGTTGTTTAACATCTTTATAGTTTTCTAGATCATGATAGTTATGTTTTTCCATAAAACCTTGACCATCGTTTAGTACCAAAGTTATGGGTAATGTGGCTACCGGTTGATATCGCGCTTGTTTAGAATCTGGACCCTCAATTTTGATATTATTTACTTTGGCACAAATTACATCTACAATATCGCCAATTTGTATTTTTTCATTGTATTCTTCGATGCGCTCCCGAGGACCCCAACATTTACAATTGACCACATGTTGTTTGGAATCACGCAAAGTAAAATTCATGACACCCTTATATTGGGTATCATTTTTGGCTAGAAATATATTGGGTTCTGTTTTGCTTAATACCAAGGCCACTATTAAGGTATTTACATCCTCGGCATGTAAATCCGTAAGTTTTTTAAAAGTTAATTCGGAAATATTTTGCGAAGGTTTAATAGACATTTTTATTTTGCAAAAAAACCAAAATTACGATGAATTTATTATAAACAGCGAGAGTTTACCGTTATTTTCTGATGTTTTGAAACGAAGTGTTGCCATATTTGGTAAACTTACTGCCAACGGTTGTCAAGGGCTACACTAAACAAAATTTCTATATTGATTAAACAAATTGCTGAACAAAACTTTCAGAAACTTTAAAGATTTCATAAAATTTTTATAATTATTATTAATTCAACCAACATGGATTATACGTATAAAAAAGAAAGACGTTATTTTGGTGCTCCTGTTACGTTTGGCAATAAGGATGAGGTTATATTTACGGAAAATTCCAATCGTGAATTGGTTAAGAATTATATTTTAAAAAATCCCGTAGATCGTGATACACAATATGCCAATCAAATGTCTTTAAGTGTGGCCAATACGGAGCGAGCCACTTATAAACATGTGGGCATAACACATAATGAAGGCGGTTGGCCTAAAGATATCAATATGCATGATCCGGAACAGACGGTGCGTTATAAAAGAAAAATCGAAAAAGATGAAAATTATATAACGCAAGTAATGAATTTGTGTAAACCTATGGAACAGTATATCTATCAAAATAATGCTGTTAATATATATGAAAACTATTTTGATGACTTAGAGCCGGCACCTTTACCCGAACCCTGTCGTTCGAGAACGGTTAATGTTTATCGTGATCCTAATCCGATAAAAGTGCCGGTAACACATTTATCCTGGTCTCCGGATGGTGGCATAAAAATGGCGGTGAGTCATTGTGATATGAAATTTCAGGGTGATAAAACTGGTCAGAAATGCAATTCCTATATCTGGGAAGTTGAAAATCCCAATGAACCCTATTTGACTTTGGAACCCAAAGTTCCCTGTGTTTGTTTGGAATATAATCAAAAAGATCCTACCAGTTTGGTTAGTGGCATGTACAATGGTCAGGTGGCCGCCTGGGATACTAGACATGGCAAATATCCCGTTATGATTAGTGAGCGAGAAGTGTGTCATCGTGAACCGGTAAATTCGGTTCTTTGGAATAATTCTAAAAGTGGTACGGAATTCTTTTCCGGTGGTTCAGATGGTCAAGTTTTATGGTGGGATACACGCAAGCTAAATGAGCCGTTAGATCGTTTACTTATGGATCCGATTAAAAGTGATGAACAAGATTTATCAAGATCATATGGAGTGTCGGTATTGGAATATGAAACCACTATTCCCACAAGATTTATGGCGGGCACAGAAATGGGCATGTTGTTTGGCTGTAACCGCAAGGGGAAAACACCTTTGGAGAAGATACAAATAAGGGTAAAAAGTTCGATGTTGCTATAAATATGGATCTATTCTTCATTTTTTAACTTTCTAGATGATGTGTCATCTCGGACCCGTTTATGCCATTATGCGTAATCCGGCTTTTGTGAAAAACTTTCTAACGGTAGGTGATTGGTGTGCTCGCATATGGTCGGAAGATTGTCGTGAAAGTTCTATTATTTGGACCAAAAGTAGCAGTGCTATGTTAACCGATGGAGCCTGGAGTTATACCAAGTAAATTTCAAAAGAAAAACTTAAAAAATATAAATATTTATAGAAAAAAACTAAATCCCCAGGGTCTCTCAATTCTTTATAACACGCATGGATGGTGTTTTGGATACTTGGGATCTATTGCAACAGCAAAATGAACCTGTTTTAACGGTTAAAGTATGTGATGAACCCTTGTACTGTGTGCGCACTAATGAGAATGGTAAATTCGTTAGCTGTGGCAGTAAATTGGGGGCTACATTTCTCATTGAAGTTTCCGAGAATATGGTTACATCTAATAAGAATGATAAACCCTTATTAACAGCGGTAAGTTGGAAATGTTAAGGATAATAAGAGTTTATTTAAAATTCTTCTTTCTAAAAGATGTTTGAACGTGAAAATCGTCGCGAGAAAATCTTAGAAGCTAAATCTCGTGAGATTAAACTTAAGGTTAAAACAAACCAGGGCCAGGATCAGGGTGATATGACCATGCTAAATGGTAATGTTAATATAGCACCCTTTAAAAGTGCCTGTGAACAGGCGGAAGCAGAATATTTTGCTGCCGTGGAACAGGAACGTTTAAGACGTATACCCGGCAACAAGCGTAGGTGAAAATTGAAAGCAATTTTTATTCATATTTTTAATTTATTTATAAAAATGTTGTTTTTTGATTTCAATTGCAGAGGACTTGGACGAAACTGAAGTCTCGGAGGCAGAGAACAGTGTTAAAGTTTAGATTCATATTGAAAAGTTATTAAGTTTTATTATGTAGAATTATAGTAAATATTGCTTTAATTTTAGTGTGATTAAAAAGTTTTCTTAAAAATTAACTGATAAAATTTAAAATTCTGAAATAGATAATGATTTAGAAGTTCCTTTGCAGACAAATATTTTTTTTTAATTTCTTAATTTTCAAATGATTAATATTAAAATATTTGAATAGAATATCTAATTTTCTATAAATTGATATATAATATGACTATTCCAGCAACTCCATGGACCAAATTGGATTAGAAATATATAAATGTGTTAACGTATACAATTGTTTATATCCCACAGGTGTTCCTATTTGGGGGCTTCTAACACTATTCTGAAATGTTTTATGACATTAATAATACAAATATTAAATTTGAATATAATTCTTTTGTTTTCTTAAGAAATTTCAATAAAATTGGCTCAAGAATTTGGAAATTAAAGACAAATTTCTAACTTGTTTATAGAAATACTCCATTATTACCTAGTAAGTAATGATTAGGCAGTTAATGATAACACAGTTATTGATAACACAGTTAATAATAATGCAGTTATAACAAACATTAATTAAATTAACAAATAAAGAAACGAGAAAATAATATTAAAGAAAAGCTGGTTTTAACATCAATTTATACTTTTTATTGATATTTTAAAGTAAATTATTTAAAATTTTTTTAAGAAAACGATTTAATTACAACACTGTGTTATCTTTATTTACATTAAAAAAAGAAAAAAAGCTTTACCACACTACTCATTAACCAAAACACTTTCCAACACTTGTAACGGCTTCATTTTGTTGTCATTTTCTCTTCAGCTGTCATTCGTTTAATTTTTTCCTCAAACTTAGTAAAGAAAAATGCAGTGCTAGTTGTTTTTTTATAATTTCTATTATTTATAACAATTTATTTACAACGAATTTATTAAAAATTATAAATTTATTATTTAGTTTAATGAAATAATATAAAATATTGAAGAAAATATTAAAAATTAAACATAAAAATTGTAAAAGAAAAAAAGTGTATTTTTCGAGAGCAAGAGATTTTTTTTCTCGTAAAAAACAACAGCTGCCCTTTTTTGTAATAAAGCACGTAAAAAAAAGAAGAGTAAAATCTAATTACTTGACAAGAACACAAAGAGCTACATAGATAAATATTAAACCAAAAAAGGAACACCCTTTTTAAGCAATAAAAATAAACAAAAATAATTGACAAATATGTTGTTAAAGAAAATTTTATAATAAAAGTTTAAATTACGTTTTTTTTATATTTGTCATTTTTTGTTTAATGATGTCATAAATGAGTTTAAGTGTGTGTGTGTTAAAAAACTGTAAATTGTTATGTTGTTGTTGGTGTCATCATGGGTCAAGCTGGCTTGATAATTATTTAAAAAAAAAGGAATTTTTCTTTAATAAAAGGTAAGTTTTTGTTTAGTTTTTTTATATCTATTTAGTTTTTAAGTTATGTTTTTTTCTTTTATAAGATTTCTTTGTTGTGATGGCATTTTCTTTTCATTAAAATGCGTTTTTTTTCTTCGACTGCGTTTTTCTTTTAATAAGCATTTTCTTTTAGTGTTGTTAAACGTTTTTATATAGAGGTTTATTTACATTTTGTTAGGAACAGTGTTTTAGGAGTGTTGAAATTAGTTTTGAATAGTGAAAAGTTAAAATTTTTATATTTTTATAAATTTAAGATTTTTTAAGTAAAATATTGTTTAATTTTTTGAAACTAATTTTACTGTATATTTTTTAGGAAATATTTTGAAGAATTTTTAAAACAAATTGGTTTTTGAATTAGTTTTATTACTGGAACTTGACCATAGTCTAGACTATATTGTAGACTAGGCTATAGACTAGACTATTGACTATACGATAGACTAGAACATAGACTGTTATATTTTTGATACTAAGAAGGAAATCGAAAACTATAAACCAAGTAAAATTTGATTCTAAACTAAATTTAATAAAGTTGACATAGACAGCGTATTTTTTCGAGTTCTAAATAAAAATCGAGAAATTACGAAACCTGAAACTATTTGAAATCTGCTTAAATTGCAAATTAAAAATGAAATTGTGAAAATTGTTAATAAAACTATAGAAACTCAAAAATGTAGATGAAACTTATACAAATTTACGGATTTGTTAAAGATACTAAAAAACCTGTTATCAGCTGTTTGCCAAAATTCAAAATTTAAAATATTGAACATTACAAGTATTTATTTAAGTATTTTGTTTAGAATACTTGATTGTAATAACAATTACTGCCAGCTGCTGTGTATTTACGCCTGCAAAACAGAAATCATCATTAAAACTTTGAGGTTATGCTAAAAAAATTTTAAGGTTATGGGTAATTCTTTTTTTCAAAATTTTTCTTAATTTAATGGTTAAGGGTTATAGTTTACTATTAAAATACTTAAAAATACCAATAAAACAATGCATGTACATAAAACTAACAACATTTTTAAAAACAAATTAATCTCTAAAAGCTTAAATGCTTTACATTATTTTATTTCTAGGGACCAAAACATAGAGAGACTTTTAGAGAAAACGATGGGGAACAAAAGGATGGGAATTATAAACAAAAATTTTAAACATTTCTTTTAAATATCTAAAAATTTTAAACTTTTCAAATAGAACTCTTTCAAACACATGCATTTAAAGTCGGTTTATGAAAAGCAAAGTTCTAAACATTTCCAAAACAATATGGCTAGTAGTTTATTAAATGATGATGAGGATAATGCCACACGTAATACACAGCAGCAGCAGCAACAGCAACAGCAACAAAATAATAATAATATAAATGAAACTTCCTCTAACGGCCCCAATAATAATAACAACAACAACAAAATGCAGGATACTGAAGCAAAATTGAAAAAACAAAATTTGGAACAAAGAAAACAAGAATTGGAACAATTACTCAATGAGAAAAGTTGGCTTTTACAACAATTACAAAAACAAGAAAGTCAAATATTAAATGGCAATTTTGAATATATGAATTTTAATGATTTCATACAAAATCTAGCCGTACAATATAAACAAGAACAAACTACACAACAAACAAAAACCAATAACGATAATGTTTCCTCTTTAAGTGGAACAACAAGTTCTAATCATTTATCTAATGCCGAAGAGGCAATCTTAAGACGTAAGCCTTTAACGGCTAAAGAAAATCATCAAAATAACAATGTTTTACATCGTAGACAATCGGAGATTTCTAATAGATCTTCAGAATATGATAATTATCCACAACAGGATAATCATTCTACACATTCGGAGGGTAATAGAGGGGGAGTGGTAATGCATGGAGCAGCACAAGCTACTCAACAATATGCTGCCAAAGCTGCCTTAAAGAAAAGATCTGCCACAGTGGCAGGCACTACAGCACAATCCTCTACTAATTTACAAATGATTAGGCAACAGCATTTGGAGCAACAACAACAACAACAATTATTATATAAACAGCAACAGCAACAACACTATCATCATCCTCAACAGCATTTGTTTAAGCCTCAACTTGAGCATCATCAAGTATTAATGCCACATTTGCAATATGCCACCCAAAAGTTTTACTATACAACACTGCAGCCACCAACAAATTCAGCAGCATCACAGCAAACACAGCCACCGATACAACAGCAGCAGCAGCAACCGCAGACGCAGCAACAGCAACCTCAATATGGCCGTTATATACAAAACAAACAAATTGCTCAACAGCAGACATTACACCACAATCATGCAGCACAACAGCAACAATTGCTGTTAACACCACCCTCCGGTTCCAGTATAACCATAGACAATATCTCTTTATACTCTTTAAACTCCAATAATGTAGCCACCTTACATCGTCCGGCCCAGCAGCAACAGCCCATTATTGTACAATGTGATAAATACTATTTATCACCCACTTCACATCATGTCTCGCATAATGATGGTGCTGGTTTTATAAAATCATCACAAAATATTAAGGAATACATTTCACCCATTAATTCGCCACAACACATGTCCGTAAGAGATAAAAATCGTGGACAAACATCACACGTTAACTTAGCACCTAGAGGAGCTACACCAGCTTTAGATGTTATATCTTTAGCTCCTTCGTATGTATCTATGGAAACTATAGATTATGAATTGGCTCCAGTTGGTTCTAATATGAGATGGAGATCACAAACAAACTTGCCTCCCGCTGTAAATCATACTTCACAGTGCGATATAAAATCACAATCTAGCGATATGTTAAATAATAATCAATACTATAATACCGCCCTAAATCCACCACCTCCACCGCCTAATCCTCCATTATTGGTGACACAAAACACCAGCTTAATACCACCGCCCAATGTTACCCAAGTTAAACCTTTTAAACCTTTAGATGATATATCCACCTATAGTAATGATTCGCATAAAAAAATTAAACCTAAACAATGGTTGGAATCTTCTTTAGATGGTCCTGTTATTAGGCAAACTCCTTCGCAAGAGGAAGCTTGTTCTACTTCTTCATTTTCCTCTAATAATAACAATAGTCAAACACGTTCCAAACTTTCTTCACAATCTTTAAACACTTCACGCCACTATTCCATGTCAGCGGCTCAATGTAAACCTCCACTACAACAACAACAGAATGCTTCTAATACCCACCACCACAACAAAATAAGTCAATCTACTTCTTATTTAAATCAATTAGATTTTGCTAATGCTAATAATACCCCCTCCAACCTACCTACTACACCTTCTATATCTCAGGCCTATAATCTGGAATTATCACCCCAACCTTCTTCTACAGGTTATAAGTATATGCCTGCTCCCATACAACCTGCAGCACAACAAGCAGCTGCTAATAGAATACCTCCCTCTGCTTTATATGTTAATACTTCCAATACAAATCAAGTACAATCTGCCACCCCTACCCCACCTTTGGCTGCCGCCTTATCTCCTGATATACGCATAGAATCCCCTGTTAATATGACTGTGGTCCAGCCAGCCACTTTTCAACCTTATAAAGAGGTTACCAAACCATTTGAAATGTCAGATTTCTATAAGTATTCCACCAAGTTTAGGCAAAAGGAGAACAACAATGGGCAGAATTAGAAAGTTTATAAAGGATGAGAAAAAAAACAGCTTTTGAATTTTTTTCGGAAAAAGTTACCAAAAAAAGCATTAAAGTTCATAAAAAAAGTTAACAATACAATTTTTTGAAAAAGTTTTAAAAGCTTTTTAAGTTCAACAAATATTTACTGTAAAAAGCTCAAAAAAAGCTTTTAAGAAAAAGTGCTTTGAAGTTTATAGAAAAAAGGTTTACAACTTTTTAAACATTTTAAACTTTTTAAACATTTTTCAAAAATTTATAGAAATTGCTTTCTTGGAAACAGCTTTTTTAATTAAAATGCTTTAAAGCTTTATTAAATTCATAAAAAAGTTGTTTTTAGATTTTTATAGAAAAGCTTATTTTATAAAAGCTTAATAAAAAAGCGTAAAAACTTTCAAACAAAAGCATAAAAAACTTTTTTCACAAAAAGCATTTTTTCATAGAAAAACTTAAAAAAAGTTTTTTCATAGAAAAGTTTGAAAAAGCTTTTTTCATAGAAAAGCTTAAAAAAGCTTTTTTCATAGAAAAGCTTAAAAAACCTTTTTTTCATAGAAAAGCTTAAAAAAGCTTTTTTCATAGAAAAGCTTAAAAATCTTTTTTCATAGAAAAGCTTTTTTAATAGAAAAGCTAAAAAAAGCTTTTTTCATAGAAAAGCTTAAAAAAGCATTTTTCATAGAAAAGCTTAATAAAAAACTTTTTTGATAGAAGAGCTTTTTTCATGGAAAAGATAAAGAAGCTTTTCTCATAGAAAAGATAAAAAAGTTTTTTCATAGAAAAGCTTAAAAAAGCTTTTTTCATAGAAAAGCTTAAAAAAGCTTTTTTCATAGAAAAGCTTAAAAAAGCTTTTTTCATAGAAAAGCTTAAAAAAGCTTTTTTCATAGAAAAGCTTAAAAAAGATTTTTTCATAAAAAATTATAAAAGCTTTTTTCATAGAAAAGCTTAAAAAGCTTTTTTTCATAGAACAGCTTAAAAAAGCTTTTTTTCATAGAAAAGCTTTTTCATAAAAAAAGTTTTTTCATGGAAAAGCTTGAAAAAGCTTTTTTCATAGAAAAGCTTAAAAAAGCTTTTTTCATAGAAAAGCTCAAAAAAGATTTTTTCATAAAAAATTAAAAAAGCTTATTTCATAGAAAAGCTTAAACAAGCTTTTTTTCATAGAAAAACTTTTTCATAAAAAGCTTTTTTCATAGAAAAGCTTTTTCATAAAAAACTAAAAAAATTGTTTTTTCATAGAAAAGCTTTTTTTAAAGCTTAAAAATGTTTATGTTTTTTGCTTTTTTCATAGAAAAGCTTAAAAAAGCTTTTTTCAAATGAGCTTAAAAAAGCTTTTTTTTCAAAGAGAAGCTTAAAAACCTTTTTTCAAAGAAAAACCTAAAAAGCTTATTTCATAGAAAAGCTTTTCCATAAACAATGTTGATGGAAGTTTTTTCGAAAAAATTAAAAAAAGCTGTTTTAATTCAAAAACAATATTTCCATAAACAAATTTGACCAAAAAAAACTTGTTTTGAGGAAAAAGTTTAAAGAAAAATGTAAGAAATGTTAAAGCTTTGGGAAAATAGTTGCTGTTTTAAATAAGATAGTCAAAGTTTTTGGGAATTTTTATCAAAAGTTTTTTAAAATTTTACTTTTAATTGTGCAAATTACAATTAAACAAGTAAATTAACAATAATTTTATTAACTTTTCTAAAAAAAAAATTCAAACTGTTAAATTAGATTTTAACAAAATTTGAAAAAAAAACATTAAAAATGCAATAACAATAAAAGAAATTGCAATTTAAAGTTTTAAAACATTTAAGAAAAAAAAACACCAAAACATTCTAAGAAGAAAAACCCAGTGATATTTAACAAAATATCATTTTTATTATAAATTTGTATTTTAAAAGTTTTTTTAAATATAATTTAGAAATTTAATTAAAAGTTATATTAAGGTTGTTTAAGGAGGTGTGTTTTTTTTAATTAATAATAACAGATTCTTGCATTTCATTTATATTTTTTTAATTTTAAAATAACAAAATAATTTGTTTATTATTTTTTTATATTTTAAAAAACTTTGTGCGTAGCTATTCATATTTTTTTATTATAAATTATTTAACATTTAATTAAGCTTTACGTTAATATATAAACATATATACATAACTTGACAATCAAATTGTAATTTAACAATATAAATTAAAATTTTTAACATAAAATTGTTATTAATTATTTGTTTGTAAAAAAAGCCTTTAAAAGAAAAATCAGTGTCTTAACTAAAAAATAAAATAAAAATAAAACTCATTAAGGAATTTGAATATTATTCAAGAAAAATCCTTAACAAAACAAACAATTTGCCTTAAAAATGTAGTTAATTTAACTCATTAAAACAAACATAACAATTAACACTAACAATAATCTTCTTTTTTAAAAAATATCTATTTGAAAATCTAATGCTCAAATTTATTGCCAAAATATTTGTTTTTTTTTTAATATAGAAATTTATTATTTTTTCTTAAAGTAGTTAAAAAAATAAATTATTAAATTTATATACAAGATTTCAACTTTAGTATTTAATATTTTTTATAAATTTTTACATTTTTACATAAAATAGCTAAATTTTTTATAGTAAATAGTTGCTTCTACAATAAAATATTTAAGAGTTTTTTATTTAACATTTTTATATTAAATAAACAAATAATATTTAAAACTAAATGGATTTTTATTCATAATTTTAAGTCATTTGTTAATTAGAACTGAATCAGAACTGAAATAGAACTAAACTAAAACATAACTAGAAAAGAACTAGAACAAAACTAGAACAGAACTAGAAAAGAACTAGAAAAGTACTAGAACAGAACTAGAACAGAACTAGAACAGAACTATAACAGAACTATAACAGAACTAGAACAGAACTAGAACAGAACTAGAGCAGAACTAGAACAGAACTAGAACAGAACTAGAACAGAACTAGAACAGAACTAGAACAGAACCAGAACAGAACCAGAACAGAACCAGAACAGAACTAGAACAGAACTAGAACAGAACTAGAACAGAACCAGAACAGAACCAGAACAGAACCAGAACAGAACCAGAACAGAACCAGAACAGAACCAGAACAGAACCAGAACAGAACCAGAACAGAACCAGAACAGAACCAGAACAGAACCAGAACAGAACTAGAACAGAAGTAGAACAGAAGTAGAACAGAACTAGAACAGAACCAGAACAGAACCAGAACAGAACTAGAACAGAACTAGAACAGAAGTAGAACAGAACTAGAACAGAACTAGAACAGAACTAGAACAGAACTAGAACAGAACTAGAACAGAACTAGAACAG
>NC_060953.1:10865548-10869901 GCF_022045245.1 Lucilia cuprina | reverse complement strand
TTCTGTTCTAGTTCTGTTCTAGTTCTGTTCTAGTTCTGTTCTAGTTCTGTTCTAGTTCTGTTCTAGTTTTGTTCTAGTTCTGTTCAAGTTCTGTTCTAGTTCTGTTCTTGTTTTGTTCTAGTTCTGTTCTAGTTCTGTTTTAGTTCTGTTTTAGTTCTGTTCTAGTTCTGTTCTAGTTCTGTTCTAGTTCTGTGCTAGTTCTGTTCTGTTCTAGTTCTGTGCTAGTTCTGTTCTAGTTCTGTTCTAGTTCTGTTCTAGTTCTGTTCTAGTTCTGTTCTAGTTCTGTTCTAGTTCTGTTCTAGTTCTGTTCTAGTTCTGTTCTAGTTCTGTTCTAGTTCTGTTCTAGTTCTGTTCTAGTTCTGTTCTAGTTCTCTTCTAGTTCTGTTCTAGTTCTGTTCTAGTTCTGTTCTAGTTTTGTTCAGGTTTTGTTCTAGTTCTCTTCTATTTAAATATAATTTCTATTCTATTTCCGTTCTAAACAGCACAAAACTTTCCATCCCTGCTTTGTTCCTCATGTTTCATTTGATTGTCATTATCTGTCTGTTTTGTTCTTCGTGTATTCAAGAGTGAATTATGATGTATTGATTTGTTGGTATTGAAAATGATTGATAAGAATTAAATCAATATTTAAGACAAATTTGAAGTGTAAATAACTATAACTGAACCAAAAAAAATGTATAACGATTACAGACTTGATCTGTTTCTTTTATGAGGAACGATTTGGTAATGAAATAAAACACACTAAAGCTACGTTCACACATATCGAATATTTGACGAAAATTTAGTGTCCCGTAAATAATTGACATTTCACTGATCGCTAATAATTTTGACATTTGGTTTCTGATCTAAGAATGATCAGTCTCACAGTTATGAACTGAAATATATGTTTAAAAGAGAAAAATCGAATCAAATTGTTTGATCTGGTAAGTGTTCGATCAGTTTGATTGACCAAATATCGATATTATATTATAAGATCATAATTTTTTTCTAAATTTCTTTTTTAGATTTTGTAAAACCAATATGAGTGCTTTTGACGTTTTTTTCCTAACGAATCAATTCCTTTAAATCTCTTTATAATTCAATATCCAAATCAAAACAAACTTAAAGTTATATAAAACAATTTCAATTGCTATTTGTACATACCCAATCGTAAAGAGTAAATAGATCCATTATATGAAATTTGCCATTAATTTATGACGACGCACACCAACACGTTCCCACCAAGATGGATCGTAAGTGGATGGTATTGAAGAAAATGAGCACAAATATAGATCAAAGAGAGTAAAATACTGTCGAGTGATGTTTTTTTGTTCTTAAGTGCAACAAAAATTATACTTTTTGCGGCCGCGTAATTTTTTTTAAATAAAAATGAATTTAATGTTTTTCAAACAAAAATGACGTTGACTTTGTAAAAAGGGCAGGCGACAGTGATCAGTGATCACTGATCACACACAACTAATGTCTACACATTTGTCAATTTTTCTTATATTTTGCTTAATTTTTTTCAAAATTAATTTAAAATAACAATTTACAAAACATTAAGTTAAATTTTTCAAAAATGTTCTCAATTTTTTATGATTTTTTAAGGTAATACTTTTTTTAGGTTATAGTTATAAATTTCACGTAATTTTTTTTCTTTTACAAAATTTTAAACATTTCTTTAGCAGGGATTTAATTTCAATTAAAATTTTCTTCTAAAAAACCAATTATTTGTTTTCACTAAACTAAGAAACTAAAAACTATTTTTTCTTAAAATTTTTCTTAATAATTTTCCGGCTCCATTTTGTGTTTAAAATTGGAATTTAAAATTCCATTTAATTCTTTTTTTTTTTTTTTTTTGTTAATAAAATACAAAACGTTTTGAACTAAATAACGCGCCAATTGCAACTGAAGTAAAAACAAAATTATCGAATATATTTTTATAAAAAAGAAAATACGAAAATGTTGCATTTGAGAAGAAAAAATTTTCTTCCTCCTCCGCCTCATTTACTCAACCATATAAATTCATTAAACTTTGAGATCTTTCAACTCTTAAAATTTTGTTTATTCTCGTAAATCTTAGACACAGCGAAACGCACTCATAACTACAACTTGTATTCTAAATGATTTGTTTTTCTTTTTATAATTTTTATGGAAAAACATCAAGTGTTTTTAGTGGCCAGGGAAGTAAATCAGAATTGGGGCGACAAACGAAAAACTATAACAGAACTAGAACAGAACCTGAACTAGAACGGAACCAGAACTAGAACAGAACTAGAACTGAACTAGAAGTGAACTAGAACTGAACTAGAACTGAACTAGAACTGAACTAGAACTGAACTAGAACTGAACTAGAACTGAACTAGAACTGAACTAGAACTGAACTAGAACAGAACTAGAACAGAACTAGAACAGAACTAGAACAGAACTAGAACAGAACTAGAACAGAACTAGAACAGAACTAGAACAAAACTAGAACAGAACTAGAACAGAACTAGAGCAGAACTAGAACTGAAGTCTAGTCAATTCTGTTTCCCAACTCTGTCGCACATATGTAACTGTATATTTACATGTTTATGTTTTAACATGTGAGAACATTTCTCACAAATACACTTGTACTCTAACAACAATTTACAGTTAAACAAACTCCTCGTTCCTCTTCGTATTTGTATGATTGTTGTTGTTTCTTATAATTCGTACTCAAAAACTGATAAAAATACACTCCATTCACATGTTGGAAGTGTTTCTCAGTACACGGAACCGCTTGGAACCGCATGTTGTTTGTTTTTTTTTTAAGTAAAATATTGTTGTTGAAGTTGCTTTATTTTGTTGTTTTTATTTATTAATATAATCAAGACAAAAAAAAAACAACTAAAACATTAAAATAAAAGGAAAATATTACAAATAATTTGTAAAGTTTTTCCTTTTACATTTGTTTGTTTTTCAATGTGTTTGTCTTGTGTTTTCTACTTCTTCTTCATTACAAAATTTATTTGCAAAATGTTTTTTCTGTTTTCATTTTCGTTCACTTTCATTCTCAGTTGGTGTGTTTTTGTTGTACGTTCGTTTATCGTTTTATCGGTTTGTTTTCAAATAAAATTTTCAAATTTTTTTACTCATGTTGAGTTTTTCGTGTTGCTTTTTATCTGTCATGTAATGAAAAGTGAATCGGGTTGATTAGTTTTCCTTACTACGCGAAACACTTGAGAACAATTGGTTGGAATTAAATTTTAAAGCGGTTTTATTTCGGTTGAAATATTTGATGTGAAAATATTGAATTAATAAAGAAAAAAATATATTAAAAGTGATGATGAAGTTATAAAACTAACAAATAAGAAATGTTAAAAAAGCCAATACAACAAATATAAAAAAAATAAATTATATAATTTTAACAACAAAATATATATGATAAACAAATTTAATTAAAATAAAGAAATACAAATTATTTGTTTAATAAAATATTTAAAATAAAAATAAAATTAAATTTTAACAAAATAATATAATAAAAAATTTTAAAAATAAAATCGAAAAATCGACATTTTAAAAACGAAATAAGAAAAAAAGTAAAAGAATTTAAAATAATATTATTAGTTTAACGTTTTTCTGAAATCTGGTACTGATTATACTACTTCTAGATCAGTTCTGGTACAGCTCTAGATCAGTTCTAGTTCAGTTCTAGTTCTAGTTCTAGTTCAGTTCTAGTTCAGTTCTAGTTCAGTTCTAGTTCAGTTCTAGTTCAGTTTTAGTTCAGTTTTAGTTCAGTTTTAGTTCAGTTTTAGTTCAGTTTTAGTTCAGTTCTAGTTCAGTTCTAGTTCAGTTCTAGTTCAGTTCTAGTTCAGTTCTAGTTCAGTTCTAGTTCAGTTCTAGTTCTGTTCTAGTTCAGTTCTAGTTCAGTTCTAGTTCAGTTCTAGTTCAGTTCTAGTTCAGTTCTAGTTCAGTTCTAGTTCAGTTCTAGTTCTGTTCTAGTTCTGTTCTAGTTCAGTTCTAGTACAGTACTAGTACAGTACTAGTTCAGTTTTAGTTCAGTTCTAGTTCAGTTCTAGTTCGGTTCTAGTTCTGTTCTTGTTCTGTTCTATTTCAGTTCTAGTACAGTACTAGTTCTATTTCAGTTCTAGTTCAGTTCTAGTTCAGTTCTAGTTCAGTTCTAGTTCAGTTCTAGTTCAGTTCTAGTTCAGTTTTAGTTCAGTTGTAGTTCAGTTCTAGTTTAGTTCTAGTTCAGTTCTAGTTCAGTACTAGTTCAGTTCTAGTTTAGTACTAATTCAGTTATAGTTCAGTTCTAGTTTAGTTCTAGTTCATTTCTAGTTCAGTTCTAGTTCAGTTCTAGTTCAGTTCTAGTTCAGTTCTAGTTCAGTTCTAGTTCAGTTCTAGTTCAGT
>NC_060953.1:10863127-10865120 GCF_022045245.1 Lucilia cuprina | reverse complement strand
TAGTTCAGTTCTAGTTCAGTTCTAGTTCAGTTCTAGTTCAGTTCTAGTTCAGTTCTAGTTCAGTTCTAATTCAGTTCTAGTTCAGTTCTAGTTCAGTACTAGTTCAGTACTAGTTCAGATCTAGTTCTGCTCTAGTTCTGTTCTAGTTCTGTTCTAGTTCTTTTCTAGTTCTGTTCTAGTTCTGTTCTAGTTCTGTTCTAGTTCTGTTCTAGTTCTGTTCTAGTTCGGTTCTGGTTCAGTTTTAGCTCAGTTCTAGTTCAGTTTCAGCACAGTTCTAATGTAGTTCTAGTTCAGCTCTAGTATAGTTCCAGTTCGGTTTAAGTTCATTTCAAATTTAAACTTATGTTAATCCTAGGAGGTGCATGTTTGAACATGCTAAATGTTTTATTTGCATTTAATTACAACGAGAAAAAAATAATTTTAACAGTAATAATAAATTAATTTATAAAAAACTTAACCCACCTGTTAATTAAAACAAACATTAAGAAAGAATCTTAAAAAAAATAACGAAAAATGTTTTAATATTATAAAATTTTATTATAAACCCTAACGAAAATCTTTAACGAAATGCCGAAAATACATGTAAGTTTCACTTTGCGTTTCGTTCAATATTAAATATTCCCACTTTTTGTTTAGTATCTAAATTTAAAACAAATAGTCCTGTTTTTCAAAATTACTTTTTAGTTGGGATGACTCAATATGTTTTTATTTTAAAAGTTATTTATAATTTTCTAAGTTTTTATTTCTTTTTTTTTGCAAATAGTAAATAAAAAACCGACCATTTGTTTTATATCTTTTAAATAAGTACAATTTTAGTTTAAACACCACAACTAGTTTTCAGGTTTTTATGGCTTTTTTTTCATACATTTTAAAAAATATTGTAGTGTGAAAATTGCGCTGAACAATTGTATTTAATTTACCGTATAGTAAAATATATTTAAGCACGTGTTTTTTCCGCCTCTGTCTAAGTTAATTTGAAATTATTTTAGATGTTTGTATTAATTTCCATAGTTGAGGAAAGAGTTGTAAAGGAATTTATTGTTTAGATTGGAATAGAGTGATATAAAATAAGTTTTTAAGTACTACTCGAAATAAGTTTAAAACCCATCACTGTCTCGTTTAGTTTAAAATGTGTTTGACTCAAACACATATATTCTTTCTGGAAAAATTAAATCACAATTATTATCTTCTATTACAATAATTTATACATTTACACTTCTGTTTATGAATTTTGTGGTTGGGAAATATGTATGTGTGTCTCCAACAAAATTTTCAAAATTTATACTTGTAATATACACTTATTACGACTTAAATATGCAAATTAATTAAACTTTGCACTTAAACTGACAATAATATTTAAATGAAATTCATAATTAATCAAAATATTTATCCAGGAAATACCACGAAAAAAGAATTTTTATGTTCGTAATTTTAACAAATAGATATCTCTAGAGTGTAAAATAACTAGTAGATAACTTTACCAAAGGGGTAAGTTGACATGTATTTCAAATCAGTATCTATGGATTAAAATTACCAAATATTTTTACACCAAACTTAACTATGCAATGATAGATACCTATTTGTTGAAATTACGGGCATTAAAAAGATAAATTAAATTTGGAACATTCAATATTAAAAGTTCACAACCAGTTCAGTTTTATTTCTATTCTGTCCAGTACAGTTCTAGTTCAGTTATGGTTCAGATCTAGTTTATATCAAGTGCAGCTCTAGTTCTGTTCTAGTTTTGTTTTATTTCTGTTCTAATTATGTTCCAGGTCTGTTCCAGTTCTAGTTCTGTTCAAGTTCTGTACTAGTTCTGTTCTAGTTCGGTTCTAGTTCTGTTCTAGTTCTGTTGTAGCTCTGTTGTAGTTCTGTTGTAGCTCTGTTATAGTTCTGCTCTAGTTCTGTTCTAGTTCTGTTCTAGTTCTGTTCTAGTTCTGTTCTAGTTCTGTTCTAGTTCTGTTCTAGTTCTGTTCTAGTTCTGTTCTAGTTC
>NC_060953.1:10861347-10863027 GCF_022045245.1 Lucilia cuprina | reverse complement strand
AACTAGAACTGAACTAGAACTGAACTAGAACTGAACTAGAACTGAACTAGAACTGAACTAGAACTGAACTAGAACTGAACTAGAACTGAACTAGAACAGAACTAAAAAAGAACTAGAACAGAACTAGAACAGAACTCGAACAGAACTAAAACAGAACCAGAACTAGAACAGAACATATCTAGTTCCCTACTCCTTCTTCAAACGTATTTATTATATTTTTGCTATTTTTTAATCCCCATTATTTTAACTAAATACTTTTCGCCAAATATCTTAATATTCCTTTATCATGCTTCCCTGCCACCATTATCTTTTTCTATTAAAAGCCAATTTTAGTTTAATCATAAATCTTAAAACAGTAACATTTTTAGGCTTGTGTTTTTTTATTAATATTAGAAATAGCAACAACAAAGGAAACCATAAAAATAGGAGTGTCACAAGGAGACATTAATTGCATTACCAGTAACATCGTCATCATCAACGCCAGCCACAACCTCTACTACTTTCCACAAAATTTGTTATCAATCCTCTTTAGGCCCACACATTTATTCACCTACGAAAATTGAATCCTAGAGGGAAGGAGTGGAAACTAGGAGTTCCCTTAATAGGAGGACTTTGATTTGATTTCTTATTTAGTTTTATCCTCATTTCTATGACAACCAACTCATTGTTTATTTTAGTTTAAATATAAAAGTGGGTGACAATGTCAAGGACAATTTTATTGAAATGTTTAAAACTGAAAGCAAAAGTTTTGAGTTGAAACTTTAGCACAAGAATTTTGCAAATATTTGTTTTTTTTCCAAATATTTTGCAAAAGTTGGAAATTTGACAGTAATTTTATGTAGCATATTTACTATACTTGGAAATATGCTACGCTAATGTCAAGATGTCAGCAATATTTCGAATATTATAAACAAAAGCTTTCTTTATTAAACTTACAATAAATGAATTACATTTGTTTAATTTTCTTTAAAAAATTTGCAATCGTTAAACAAATATTTATGTAAATTATTTTTTATAAACAACTATTGCATTCTCTGTTCTACTTTTAAGTTGTAATTTTTTTAAGATTTTTTTATATGTTGATGAAAAAATGATGTCGTTAATTTTGAAATTTAGCAAAATGATCTGGGCCCGTTGTCACACTAAACTCAATTGCATTTAAATTTATAAATTTAAATTTTACTACAAAAAATTATAATTTTAAAAAAAAATTGTATTTTGTGTTTTGTCACATGTAGCGTACTTCCTTAGTTTTTAGGTCATGTAGGAATGTTAAGGGGTTAATGTTGGCAAAATGGGTGAGATTGGGATATTTTAAATGTGTGAAACAGAAAATGTTTCACACATTTGAAAACATTATAAAATATGGGAGTGCTAGAACAAGGAATGAACGAGAAATAAACTAGGAATAAACTAGAACTGAACTAGAACTGAACTAGAATTAGAACTGAACTAGAACTGAACTAGAACTGAACTAGAACTGAACTAAAACTGAACTAGAACTTAACTAGAACTGAAATAGAACTGAACTGGAACTGAACTAGAACAAAACTAGAACTGAACTGGAACTGTACTAGAACTGAACTAGAACTGAACTAGAACTGAACTAGAACTGAACTAGAACCGAACTAGAACTGAACTAAAACTGAACTAGAACTGAACTAGAACTGAACTAGAACT
>NC_060953.1:10852549-10861247 GCF_022045245.1 Lucilia cuprina | reverse complement strand
TCTAGTTCAGTTCTAGTTCAGTTCTAGTTCAGTTCTAGTTCAGTTCTAGTTCAGTTCTAGTTCAGTTCTAGTTCAGTTCTAGTTCAGTTCTAGTTCAGTTTTACTTCAATTCCTGTTCTGTTCTAATTCTGTTCTGGCTTTTAGGCTTTTCCATAATGAAACAAATTTTTGTTGAGTTTTGGTCTTTTTTTCCATAATAAAAACTCCATTAAGTAATTTGATGTTTCAAGTAGTCAGACTCCCATACATACGTTTTTCCCAGAAAAATTTAAATAATTTTTGAACAATTTGCTTTAAGAGTTATTTAATAATAATATTAAGTAAGACAAATGATTTCATTATTACATTTATAATTTGTCTTGCATGTTGTGTGTGAGGTTTTATCACAAAATCTTTTACATATAAATTTCAAAAAATTCCCTCTCTCCTTCATCTTCTCCAATAATGGGATAGAATAATTTCCAATTGATTTGACCTGCATTTCATCACAGAGTCATACGGTAGAATTCTAAGCAGCAGAACAGAACACACAGAAAAAAAACCTAAAAACAATTTTCAATTTCTATTTTTTGGTTTAATTATACTCAAGACTCGACAAACGAAATAAAGACAACAAAAATCTGATCTTCCATTTAAACAAAACAAAATGTGTAGATGTTTCTTTTTATATGATGGATTGCATATGGCCAATATTTTGTAATAGTGGGCCACACAGCAATGTGGCACCGGCAAAATATTAAAATATTAATATAAAAACGCCCGCTCTTACTCATAGGAAATGTCTCATATAGAGGTGTTTTTCAAATGGGAATTTTAGCTTTGAAATTATGTTCATATTTTTCTAGTACTTGGACTTATATAGTTGTTGTAAATAAGATTTTTTGTTTTTTTAGGTTTTTAAAACATTTGGAAACTTTTTTAATGTGTAATTAAATCACAAAGAAATGTTGAGTGATTTATGACTAAATGATCTTTATTTTGAGTTGGCAAGAAAAGGGATGTTGGGCGATCATAAAGTTTTAGATGTCAACACGAATTTCATTTTAGTTACAAGGCTTGTTTGTGGATTTATTTTTGGACTAGAAGAATTTTTACACTTTTTTTAGGGTTGATGCTAAAAGCGTCAAAGTAAAATTGATGTTTTCAATTAAATAAGATGTAAATTACTTTGTTAAAGGAAGTAATTAATTTTAAATATAAGATATAAGAAATTTAGTTATCAAATTAATTTAAAATATAACAAAATATTTTTTGTTTTTAATTATCTAGGTAAGATATATTTACAGAACTAGAACAGAACTAGAACAGAACTAGAACAGAACTAGAACAGAACTAGAACAGAACTAGAACAGAACTAGAACAGAACTAGAACAGAACTAGAACAGAACTAGAACAGAACTAGAACAGAACTAGAACAGAACTAGAACAGAACTAGAACAGAACTAGAACATAACTAGAACAGAACTAGAACGTAATTAGAACAGAACTATAAAAGAATTGTGCATAATTAGCAACACAAATGTCTCTTTTAAGAAGAAAAACATATAAATAATGTCGAACTCTTAAGAAAATGTTTTATGTTAATGTTTATTAATGTCAACAAATACATTGTAATCCAGTCAAGCCAACTACCCCATCAAATACATATTCTAATACTTCAAAATCTATTATAAAAATAATAAATATCACAACAAATTTTTATTAGTTTTAATACAAAACATGCTAAATTATTCCCTTTTTATTTTTATAGATAACAACATTGTTGCGCCCACGTGCAACATATAAAACAACAACACAACAGAAACAACAACAACAACAACAGCCACCATTAATAGCAACAATAATAACAGCGGGCGCCAATCAACAAACCCCCAACTCAGATACAAATGAAATAGAAGAACATCTGTTGGTGGTGAATAGTGTTGCTGAAACATCTTCTCTAAATAATATAGAATTTATACCAACATTAGAATTTGTTGATACAACAACAACTTGTGTTAAATACGATAATTTGCAACAATGTTTAGAAACATGTTTACAAGTTGTTGAGGAAATACCAACGCAGCAACAGCATGCTTCAACAAGCACAACTGCAGCAACATATTCTGCTCAAACATTTACAGTTGAAAGAACTACAAGCGATCAAGAGCAACAACAAGCAGAGCTATCACTATCTTCTTCTTTAATAGATACCAGTGATTTGTTACAGCAGGAGGTCCAACAATTTAGTCTTACAGACACTGCTTCTTTTATAACGTACTTTGATGAACCAACATCCTCCATATCACTCGGCATAATGGAGACAACTACTACACACTCAAATAAATCATTAAGCGAACAAAGATCAACAACAGATCATATGCCGGCCTCCACAACGCCAACAACTACAACGAAAAATACAACATCTGCAGCCACAACAGCAACCAGTCAAAGTAATGTGCCACAAAGTTTAGCAAATCCTAGTTTAAGTGAAACCGCCGATGAGGAAGAAGAGATCGAGGAAGAGATCGAAGAGGCTTTAGAGATGAGTGAGGAGCAAGATTATAGTAATTCCCTACCGGGTCCTAGTAAGAAACCACAAATGCAACAATTATTTGGCATAGAATTGTCGGAAAGTTCCAGTGCGGAATTGAGAGTTCTAAAGGAACAAATGAGTAAAAGTAAAAGTTTAAAGAGTGAAACAGAAAGTGATCAGTTTAAAATCGATGATGATCAATTGTCGGGCGGTAAATTGGCTCAACATTTTGTAATAGATGATGAAGAGGATAGTGATTTTTCTGGTGATATAGAATTGCCCTCGGGAAAACGATTAGTGCATTCGAAACATGAGTCCTCTGAATTGGAACATGAGTTAGGCCAGGAGGAAGAAGAACAAGAACAAAGTTTAGCTAATCAATCTACTGCCGATGATGTCTCCGAATTGGAGGAAGAGGCTAAGATCGAAAGTGAAGTAGAACATAGAACAACAGAAACCACAGATCAGGATTTGCCACCAAGTGCAACCAAAGAAACTTTAAAGACTTCGCTAACACAGGAAAGTTATAACACAAATGAAACTTCAAAAGCAGGAGCTTTGGCTAAGACAGATAATTCCAAAGAGTTGTCCACTTCCAAAGTATTGTCCAATTCCAAAGAATTAAACAATTCCAAGGAAACTTCTCCAAACAAAGACGAAACTAAAGCTGAAAAAGCCAAGAGTCCAGACGAGGAAAAACTTCACACTTTGAAAACTTTAAGACCGGAATTTTTTGAAAATCCCAATATAAAACCTTTATCGGGAGCTTCATCTTTGCACAGTGAAAAAGATCATTCCATTGAAGAGATAATGGCTTCGAATCAGTCATTGGAAATGACTTTCGATGAAAGAGATTTAAGTTCTCTAAATCCCAGTTTTGATATCAACAACGAAACCTTGGTTAATGAACTATTAGCCGATACACCAGATCGTATGACAACAAAAACAACAACAACTTCTAAGAAAGAAGTAGAAAACGTATTAAAAGAATCTAAAGAATGTTTGGTTGAGTCTTTCTTAAGCTCTACCAAGGTGCCAGAAAGTCAACCGGATACACAGCAGATAGAAGAAGATAATCCGGAACATATACTCAAAGAAAAGGCCATCATTGCCTTGGACACTATGCCAAAATTAAAGGAAAATATCACAGTCTCCATAATACCCAATGAGCAGGTGGTGGAAGAGTTATTTGAAAAGACTTTACAGTCAGAAATGATTACCGATTTAGATGATAGTTTGCCGGATTTGGAGGAAAAGCCCTCTACTTCCAAACAAGCTGAAAAGGATTTAAAGAATAATTTCAGCAAATCTTTACCCTTAAAAGAACATCAAGCCAAAATTGAGCAGCTACAAGAACCTTGGTCTACTTTACAAATCAATACTAAAGAGGAGGATGATGAAGAGACATCGTTACAGTTAATGAAACTAAGAATAATGGCCATGAAAATACAACCCAAGGAAAACGCAATGCAATTGTCACCCACAGGAGAAGCTTCTGGCCCCATAGACAATAGTCAAACTAAAGCTATGGAAAGGGTATCTTTGGTAGACTTTGCCAAAGATGTTTTAGAGGATATAACCGAAGAAAGTGAACGTAACTCCTTGTCTACGCAGGATGAACAAAATTCTTTAACGCACGAAAAGTCAGGCACTTTGACATCGAAAAGTGAAAGCAAAACTTTAAATAATAAAAATGATAATAGCAATTCCACTGTCAGTTTAAATATGATACAAATGTTGGAACAAAAAGTGGGAGAACTGCAGCAAATGTTGGCCACAAAAGATGCCTGTCTGGCTTCTTTAAATCTACAGCTGGAGCATAGTAATCGAAGAGATTCACAAACTAATAACAATTCCTCAGAGTTATTAGGCTCCGGTAGAGATTCCAGTTCTTTGGTAACCAATTCTACAGAGTATCGAACATTTCAGGAAGATTTTGGGCAACCGGTAGGTTTTCTTTAAAGAAATATTATGATTTTTCTAAAATCTATTCACTTTTATTGTTTTACAGACCATGGACATTTATATGGAGTTATCCAAACGTGATGAGTTAATAGCTAAACTCAATGATTCCCTACAGCAGTCACTCTCTATACGAGAACATTTACAAACTGAAACGGAGAAACTTAATCATGAAATCAATTTACTGCGCAAACAACTCTCAGAAGCCATGGAATCTTGTAAAAAATCCTATTGGCCAAGAGATCAAGAAAGTAATTATGGACAAAGAATTTCGGAAATTTCCATGGATTTAGTAAGTGAATCAGATGATGATTTAGATCGTCTTTATCTCACCGACAATGATGAGAAAATGTCACGTAATTCCCGAGAAAGACAACTATCCATGCCTCGGCAGTATGATTATGCCACTAGTGATGTGGAAATGCCTTGTGATTCGACAGCTTTTAGTAAACAAATCGAACAATTCCAAAAGTATTTAACACCCAGTGAAGTGCGTCTCTTTTTTATGGTACAAAAGAAATTCGATGATTATTTGTGTCAAGAATTGGAAAAATCTAAAATGAAATATGATCAGGAATTAAAAATCATAATGGATCAATGGGATACAGAGAAACAGGAAAAGGATCTTGAAATTCAAAAGTTATTACAGCATAAACAAGAAAGAGAAGCTAAACATAACCAAGAAATGGAAGACTTAAGGAAATATTTTGAAACCAAATGTGCCGAACTGGAAAAACAGTAAGTTTTGGATTATTCCAAAACATTTAATTCAATTTTAACTTAAATTAACTCTTTAACAGATATTCCGATGATGTTTTCTCTCAAAAATCACAACGACATGGCATGAGTTCATCCTCCGCCTCAGATTGTTCAGATCAAGAGCAATTGCCGGATGATTTTAAAATTGTTATACCCGGCAAATCCAAAGAATCCTCGCCGCGCAAACGTTCAAAAGCTGAACTGCTGCTAAGTCCTTCACATCGTCAAATGACTCCGGGAAGTGATAACTATAATGATGATGTTTTAAACACGAATCAGGGAACTCAAGTAAGTTTTCGCCAAAATTTTTAAACGATTTACAATCTAATTTCTCTTTTCTTTTTTAATATCACTTTTATTAATCGCCTTAGTTGGCCTTGGAAATAACCGAATTAAAGACATTTTATCAAAATAAAATTCATGAAATTCAACGTTCCCAAGAGGAGAATATTAAGAAATTAAGTGATCGTCTCAAGTATTATGAATCTCGTTATCCCGAAGATGAGTTTATGGTGAGTTTTAGTTGCTATAAAATATCTCAATTTTACATTTTTCCCATTACTGTTAAATGGCATGCTTTTGTATTAAGGCTGATGCTTTTTAATCAACAAAATTATAACTAATTTCATTTATTTTTCTTTATTAAAACTCCACCAAAACAAATAAATCATGCTTTTTTCCAAATGGGTGAAGGTAGAAATCTATTATTTCATATTTATTTCACACATTATCCATTTATTTGCATTAAAAGCATTTGGTTTTTGTAAGTTATCACGATTGCTTTAACAACGAAAAACAATAAAAATTTTCAAGAAAAATTCGAAATCTCTGAAAGATATGTTCTTTCAGTTCTAGTCCAGTTCTAGTTCAGTTCTAGTTCAGTTCTAGTTCAGTTCTAGTTCTAGTTCAGTTCTAGTTCAGTTCTAGTTCAGTTCTAGTTCAGTTCTAGTTCAGTTCTAGTTCAGTTCTAGTTCAGTTCTAGTTCAGTTCTAGTTCAGTTCTAGTTCAGTTCTAGTTCAGTTCTAGTTCAGTTCTAGTTCAGTTCTAGTTCAGTTCTAGTTCAGTTCTAGTTCAGTTCTAGTTCAGTTCTAGTTCAGTGGTAGTTCAGTTCTAGTTCAGTTCTAGTTCAGTTCTATTTCAGTTTTAGTTCAGTTCTAGCTCAGTTCTACTTCAGTTCTAGTTCAGTTCTAGTTCAGTTCTAGTTCAGTTTTAGTTCAGTTCTTGTTCAGTTCTAGTACAGTTCTAGTTCAGTTCTAGTTCAGTTCTAGTTCAGTTCTAGTTCAGTTCTAGCTCAGTTCTAGTTCGGTTCTAGTTCAGCTCTAGTTACTTTCTAGTTTAATTCTAGTTCAGCTCTAGTTCAGTTCTAGTTCTATTCTCGTTCAGTTCTAGTTTAGTTCTATTTCCTTTCCAGTTTAGTTCTAGTTCGGTTCTACTTTAGTTCTAGTTCAATTCTTCTTTAGCTTTTGAAGGACAGATGTAGTATTCGAAAACAACTTTAGTTCCAGTACAGATTAACATCCTCAAGTTCGGTTTTAAAATAAGTAGATTAGCTCTTTCTCATATTGTCGCTTTTCCTTGATCTTCTCTCTGAGATCAGTACCTCACAGTTCAACTCTGACTTGCAAAAACCTAACTTATGCAAAACTGTTTTCTGTTGCTAAGCTGTCAATCAGCTTAATATTTCCAAATATTATCATGCTGAACCATATGCATTGTAAAGTGCAAAACAAAATTTATCAGCAAATAGTACGCAATTTACTGCTTTCCGAAAAATCATTGAAAGAAAATATATTTTAATGATTAAGAATGACGCAATACATTGCAAAATTTGCATTGCTGGACTTTAGATCAATATATTTATAGATCTGGAAAGAACTATAGTCTATAGACTACACTATAGGCTAGACTTTAAACTACACCGTAGGCTAGACCATAGTCTGACTGTAGACTAGTTCATAGTCTTGACTATAGGCTATTGTATAGTTTTGACTATAGACGAGATAATAGTTCTGACTATAGACTAGAGTATAGTACTGTCTTTAAACTTGACTTGACTATAATCCAAATTATAGACTTGACTACAGACTAGACTATAATTCAGCCAAAAGAATATACCAAAATTGTGGACCAGATGAATGGAAGTATAAAAAAGTTTGAAAAAAAATTTACGATTTCTTTATAAAGGATTTCTCCAGCCCTCACCATTTGGTAAAAAAAACATGATTTGTTGTTTATATACAAAACACAAACACTACTTTTTTAAATGTTGTAATCTAACTCGCATGTATTGCATTTTGTATTTTCTTTTTATATAAAAAAACCCAAAAAACAAAATCTTAAAATCAATTTTATATGGATACACAAAACTGTGCTAACCCCCACCTTCAAAACAAAAACCAAAAACAAATTAAAAAAAAAACATAATTAAACCAAAACAGTCATCAACTACTAAAAATTCCACCCTGAATTCGACCCATGAGACAACAGCAACAATCAATACGGAAGATTTAACACAAATAACTGTACGTAGTCTAAATCAAACTCCCCAACAACAAAGCCTGCCAAATGAAGGGGCCTCAGCAACACCGTTTCTTAACAACAATAACAATTCATTGATCATAATCGATCAGGATGAATTGAATGGTAGTAATGAGGCCCAGGTGATACAAAAGATCATTGATGAATATGAAAGACGTTTGCAAGAACAATTGGCATTGGCTAGAGAAGATATTGTACATGAATTGGAACAGCAGATACAGGTAAGTCCGCTTCATGATCACTTTATATGAAATTTACTTTTTCTCGTTTATTTTTTATGTTTTCGCTTTCATTTAATGTTTGTAATTAAGTTTATTTTCTGTTTCATTAAATGCATGATGATTCATTAATTTGTTTTTAATTTTTATTTGTATCTTTTTCTATTCATTAAAAAAAAAAACATTTCCAAATTTGCTTTAACATCATTTTCCTAAGTACCATATTTATTTTCTTGCACAAACTTTGTGCGTTAGTTTAATTTTTTTTTTTTTTTGACAATTTGAAAATTTGCCAACGGTGACGTGTTGTGTGCTTTTTTTAAACTCACCCATGTGGTCAGTTTTGACAGGATTTTTAAGTTTTATTTTAATTTTAAAACATAAAACGTGATACATTTGACTACATACAGTTCTAGTTCATTCTAGTTCAGTTCTAGTTCAGTTCTAGTTCAGTTCTAGTTCAGTTCTATTTCAGTTCTAGTTCAGTTCTAGTTCAGATCTAGTTCAGATCTAGTTCAGTTCTGGTTCAGTTATAGTTCAGTTCTAGTTCAGTTCTAGTTCAGTTCAGTTCTAGTTCAGTTCAGTTCTAGTTCAGTTGTAGTTCAGTTCTAGTTCAGTTCTATTTCAGTTCTATTTCAGTTCTAGTTCAGTTCTAGTTCAGTTCTAGTTCAGTTCTAGTTCAGTTCTAGTTCAGTTCTAGTTCAGT
>NC_060953.1:10848613-10852449 GCF_022045245.1 Lucilia cuprina | reverse complement strand
TGATCTATAGTCCAGACTATAGATTGATCTATAGTCCAGACTATAGATTGATCTATAGTCCAGACTATAGATTGATCTATAGTCCAGACTATAGATTGATCTATAGTCGAGACTATAGACTGATCAATAGTCCAGACTATAGACTGATCTATAGTTCAGACTATATCTAGATCTATAGTCCAGACTATTGAATGATCTAAAGTCCAGACTATTGAATGATCTTAAGTCCAGACTGTAGATTGATCTGTAGTCAAGGCTATAGACTAATCTATAGTCAAGGTTGTAGACTTATCAATAGTCAAGGCTATAGACTAATCTATAGTCAAGACTATAGACTGAACTATAGTCCAAACTATAGATTGAAAATAGATCTATCTATTGATCTATAGTCTTTGTATTGGTCTATAGTCTTAAATATGGATTAATCTATAGTAAAGACTATAGATTGATCTATAGTCTAGAATAAATTCATCTCTATTCTAGACTACAGATTAATATATATTCCACACAATAGATTGGTCTGTTGTATAGACTATAGATAAGTCCTCTTTCTAGATTACAGACTGATCTATAGTCCAGACTATAGTTCTAGTTTCTTTCTGTTTCTTTTCTATTGAGCAGGTTGATAAGTTTAAGTTTTAACGATCATGCTAAATTGTTTTGCATTGTTGCATTTTCAGTTTGAATAACAATTTCTAAATTCCACCTGTCATTATGACTTGTTTTTCATTAAAAGTTTTATGCAAACATGTTTTGACGTGTTGTTATGACATTTTTACCTGTCACTAATTGTGACAAAAACAAACGGATTATTAATAATTTATTACATTGTTTGTCTATTTGGCAAATATTTGTTTACCTCTTGCAAATATTTGTAGTAACAACTAAAAAAACATGTTCAATACAATTAAATTAGTACACAAGTAATGAGATATTCAAATTTAACACCTTTTTTGCAGCACCCTTTATATACAACATCATTATCATTATACACAGATTTTGTTCTGAAATGTTTGTAAATATTGTGTGTTTTTTGTCGACGTCGATCATTGTTTTTGCAAACTATTTATTTTGGATTCTTAATTGGTTTTCTTTCGAACAAATATCGAGATAATCTTCTTCTTATTCGTTTGTGTTTATTTTTTATCAAAAAGTGTTTTTTGAAAATAAACACTCGAAACAATAACAAGATGTCAATGAACACGTTTCCTCTGTCAAAGGCACTAAGAAAAAAGAAAACATAATGAAAATACAAAAACACACACATACACTTTTCACACTTTCATTTCTTTCGATATATGAAAACTAAATCGAGATATTAAAGCGCCTCTAGTCACTATGAACTCCATTCTTTTTTTCTTTCTGATTTTTAAAGACATCAGTGTCAATACGTTAGACAGGAATCTATCGAGTTCTTGTTTTTTCATTCAGACACGTGCTAAAAGATTTTTTCATCGTTTCTTCTTAAATTCTGTATTTTCTACAAAAGCAACAAAAAGAATCTAATTTGAATTTTCTTTCCATTGTAAAAATGAGACATTTCTATTTTGGAATTAAAAATAAATCTTTTATAAGAATTTTGGGTTTGTATTTGTTTTCAATTCGGTAGACAAGAGGAGTTTTTGTCGGTGGTGTGAAGGCTGTTGTGTCGTCTTGTATTTAGTGTAAATTTTAAGTTCATTATCATTTTAAAAAGGTGACAGTTTATATAGAAAATAGATTTCAAATGTATTTGTTTTTAGTTTTGTCTATGTATTCCTATAAGAGATAGTCTTTTTTTGGAACTGAAAAATTTTCAGCATTTCTTCTAAAAAAATTAATGAATAATATTATTCTAAGTTATTGAAGGTCAAATATAAGAAATTTTTAGAATAATTTGTCATTTTTAAAAATTTGCTATAAGAAAAGTTAGGTTGAATCTGATAGACAAGTTTGATTAGAATCTGATCAAAAACTTTTCTATTAGAAAAGTTGCATCAGAATCTGAGCAAAAACTCCTCTTGTAGTAGGTTTGTCTTCATTTAGCTATCATATTCTAGTTCAGTTCTAGTTCTGTTCTAGTTCTGTTCTAGTTCTGTTCTAGTTCTCTTCTAGTTCTGTTCTAGTTCTGTTCTAGTTCTGTTCTAGTTCTGTTCTAGTTCTGTTCTAGTTCTGTTCTAGTTCTGTTCTAGTTCTGTTCTAGTTCTGTTCTAGTTCTGTTCTAGTTCTGTTCTAGTTCTGTTCTAGTTCTGTTCTGTTCTAGTTCTGTTCTAGTTCTGTTCTAATTCTGTTCTAGTTCTGTTTTAGTTCTGTTCTGTTGTTGATCACACTTTTTCTTTAGTAAAGTTGTTGATCAGTAACTGATCACATTTTTACTGATCTTTTTTATAGAAAAATCTGTTCTTTTGTAGTTGATATAATATAGCAAAAAAAATATTTGTCTTTGACACACAAAATATTTTCTTTTAAAAATGTTTCATATAATTTTGGCACAAATATAAATTACACGTTTAAAATCGCTTAATTTCAAAGGTAAAGAGCAAGAAATAAAATATTGAAATTTAAAAATAATTACAAAGACATGATGTCTCAAAAATTTGTGTTTATAATATAAAATTCGTTAATATTTCTTATAACAATTGACAACTATATAATTTTTTTTGTTATAAATCAACGTATTTTTCTTATTAAATTATAAAAATATTAACAACATTTTTAATCTTTTAGAAAAGACCTTTCACACGACTATAATCTTTAAATAATAAACAATTCACCAAACTAATTATTTGGTAGTGATAATAATTTAAAATAAATTTAAAAATTTCTAAATTAAAACTTATTAAAAATACCTGCTGGTTTTGAAGATTTAAACAAAAAAATGTCCCAAAGTTTCCCATAAGATTCTCATTTACTATCTCTCTCTCTCACTTAATACATCTCCCAAAAAGCAGGCAAAAATGATGTTATTTTTCCCATTGATCATTTTAATCTCTCTACGCTCTCTTTTACTCTCTCATTTATGCTGCTGTTTATGATATTTTCAAATTTTATATTTAAAATTTCCCATCAATGTTGTAAAACTCATCAGTTTATCGCGTGTAGTCAAAGCGTATGTACGTTCGCGTGAATTTTCTCAAAAACTTAAAGATTCAATCTAATTTGATTTCTATTCAAGAAAACGCGTGTGATTTTTAATTTAAACAAAAATATAAATCTAATAAAAAAGAAATTTTAAAAACTACCCCCCTCTTTATACGGGGAAAACATAGATACAAAGACATCAACAACAAACTTAATTGAAAATAATGACAAACAATTCTTTAAATATATGAAAATAAATAAAAAAAAATTTAGGTGTCGCGCGTAAATTTATTAAGTGAATTTTAAACGTAACGGTTTATTTTTGAATAAATTTGCAAAAGCAAATTGTCAAAAAATGGAAAATAATATAAACAAATTTAAAAGAAGTGTCAAAACAAACTAAATATTTTTAATAAAAAAATTATTTAAATAAATTTAAAAAAAGTTATATTAAAGTGAAAAACATTATAAACTCATAAACAAAAAGATTTTAATTTTTAAATTCTGGATTAAAATTTTATGGTAAATTATTTTGTTCATTTTTTTGCAAATTTAAAAGAAAATTTCAAATTCTTAACATCTACTTTTCTATAGAAAAGTTGTGCGAATTAAGCAACTTTTTTCGGCACAAACAGAATCAGAACAAAACTAGAACAGAACTAGAACAAAACTAGAACAGAACTAGAACAGAACTAGAACTAGAACAAAACTAGAACAGAACTAGAACAGAACTAGAACAGAACTAGAACAGAACTAGAACAGAACTAGAACAGAAC
>NC_060953.1:10848227-10848513 GCF_022045245.1 Lucilia cuprina | reverse complement strand
ACTGAACTAGAACTGAACTAGAACTGAACTAGAATTGAACTAGAACTGAACTAGAACTGAACTAGAACTGAACTTGAACTGAACTAGAACTGAACTAGAACTGAACTAAAACTGAACTAGAACTGAACTAGAACAGAACTAGAACAAAACTAGAACAGAACTAGAACAGAACTAGAATAGAACTAGAACAGAACTAGAACAGATCTTGAACAGAACTAGAACAGAACTAGAACAGAACTAGAACAGAACTAGAACAGAACTAGAACAGAACTAGAACAGAACTAGA
>NC_060953.1:10846585-10848057 GCF_022045245.1 Lucilia cuprina | reverse complement strand
CTAGAACAGAACTAGAACAGAACTAGAACAGAACTAGAACAGAACTAGAACAGAACTAGAACAGAACTAGAACAGAACTAGAACAGAACTAGAACAGAACTAGAGCTAATCTAGAACTGAACTAGAACTGAACTAGAACTGAATTAGAACTGAACTAGAACAGAACTAGAACGGAAATAAAACTCAATTAGAAATGAATTAGAACTGAACTAGAATAGAACTAGAACAGAACTAGAAGTGAATTAGAACAGAACTAAGATACTAAGATACTTTTTTCTATAAAATAGTTGTCAAATTCGAAGCCACTTTTCTGGTAGAAAAGTTTATGATCGTGCAGCTGTTGTACAATTTTTATAATTCCTAAAGTTTATGTAAATTTCAATAAATTTAAACAATTTAAGAAAGAATTATTGCTGAACATAAAGTATTATTAGCCATTTAACATCTTTCAATATACTTTTTATACAAACAGAGACTATATAAAAATTAATTTTCCACCCAAAATTAGAAAAACATAATCATAATTTCGCTAAAACTATATAAAACAACTGTACCAAATTTTACAATATGTTTCGCAGTCCGCCAAAAACATAAATAATATTCTTAAAGAAAACCACATGTAAATGGAAAATTATATAATAAAATAAAACTACATACATAAATACTACAACTAAAAAAAAAGAAACTAAATATATTTTTGGATGGAAATTGTATTTTTAACAGCAAAATATAAACACGCAGTTGAAAATTTAAAATTAAACGAAAAAAACACGGCACATGAGTGCGAAAATAAGCAAAATTTACAGCAAATTTTGAAAACAATTCTCATAAAAAAAACGTATTTATGCTTCCTGGTGTAAATTGAAATGTATGTCATTTGTAGAATTACTTTGAAGTTGAAAATTAGCCAGTAAAATCATTTATGTTTCCCTCTTAAGATAATACAAAGTTTCCCCCCGTTTCAATGGTTGCTTGAGTACTTTACAAATGTTTAAAGTTTTCATTCATAGAAGATAATCCAGTAGAAAGAATTGCTTGCAATTCTCTTCTTTATTTTAAAACTTTTCTCTGTCTGTCTGTTCTTTCTAAAATGATGATAATAATATTTAATCATTTATAAATGATCCCTTAAGTGATCTATCTTTGTTGTTTTTTAAATGTAATTTTACTCGATTATTGTAATTTATAAAACTGATAAGACCTAATTAATTGAGTATTAAAGTAGCAATTATATGTAAAACGAAGACTTGTAGTCTTATATAATTGTAAGTTTCAGACAACTTTTTAGTCGTTCATATGTTCAGTTCTAGTTCAGTTCTAATTCTACTTATAGTTCTGTTTTACTTCTGTTCTAGTTCTACTTATAGTTCTGTTCTAGTTCTGTTCTAGTTCTGTTCTAGTTCAGTTCTAGTTCTGTTCTAGTTCTGTTCTAGTTCTGTTCTAGTTCTGTTCTAGTTCTGTTCTAGTTCTGT
>NC_060953.1:10821106-10846485 GCF_022045245.1 Lucilia cuprina | reverse complement strand
AGTTCTAGTTCAGTTCTAGTTCAGTTCTAGTTCAGTTCTAGTTCAGTTCTAGTTCAGTTCTAGTTCAGTTCTAGTTCAGTTCTAGTTCAGTTCTGTTCTAGTTCAGTTTTAGTTCTTTTCTAGATCAGTTCCAGTTCATTTGTAGTCCAGTTTTAGTTCATGCCTAGTTCAGTTCATTATCTGTTCTATTTCAGGTCTACGTCACTTTTAGTTCAGTTCTTGTTCATGTCTAGTTCAAGTCTAGTTCATTTCTAGTTCTGTTCCAGTTCCGAT
Source organism: Lucilia cuprina (assembly GCF_022045245.1). Lineage (NCBI taxonomy): Eukaryota > Metazoa > Arthropoda > Insecta > Diptera > Calliphoridae > Lucilia > Lucilia cuprina. Next base: position 10,846,212 of record NC_060953.1, on the reverse strand, counting down.
CTATAGAAAAAGTTTTTCTGAAATTTATCACTTTTCTATACAAAAAGTTTGTCAGATTCTGACATTCATTCTGTAGGGAAAGTTATGTTAAATATCATATATTTGACAATACTTTAAATAAACACTTTTTGGTACTCAGAAAAGGAGTTTTGTTTTGAAAATGTATATAATTCAAATAAACAGACCTATTTTAGTATAGATTTCTTTTAATAGTGACTTAAAGTTTCTTTCCCTATTCAAGTGTCTTAAGAATATTTGACACTTTAAAATCCAAACTACCTGTCAAGTTCCTTTTTTTTTGTTGTAAAGAGTTTATTTGACGTTTAATGTTTATATAAAAGAAATAAAACATATGTAAATTAAATAAATTTTCCAACTAAACATTAGAAAACATGTGTAGAAATATGGCTGCGCGCCTCCATTTTCAAATATTTATGTTGAAGTAGTAGTTTTGAGTTTTGTGGGTCATCCATCAGCACATTTTTTAATTAAAAGTTCTGTTATTTTTTTTTTTCTGAACTACATTTGGAGTCTTGCCGCTGGCTTTGTTATAAATGTTTATATGACAAAAGAGTTTCTAATAATATAAATTTTTATTATTATTATTGTTAAAGATTTTGAGGAAAAAGAGAAAAAAAAACGCAAATTTACTTTAAACAAAATTAAATTGAAATTGATTTATGTGATAAATAATAACAAATGTTTATTATATGATGATGTTTATTAGTTTGTTTAGATTGAATGATGGACAGTTAGACGTTATGAATTTGAAAATTTTTAACGGCGTCTAAATTTCAAATTGGCCGCACACCTATTGAAAAGTGTTTGATGGATTTTAGAAAATTTAACCATAAACTTGACCCTGATTGAAGGCATCGACATTTTACTGGCTTATTATTTAATTGGATTTTGATTTTTATAAGATTTTTTTATATATAGAGAGCTGTTGATTGACATCTTTGTTTAATTTAATTTGTGTGTTTTTAAAAAATATTTAAAAATTTTCTTTAATGGCGTTTTATAAAGAAAGGAAAATCTATATTAATTAACCATTTACAGCGGGTATTAGTGCAAAACAAATAGGAAAGAAAAATGTTCAAAAACATCTTAAAATTATTAAAAATGTTTAAAGTTTGATGTCCCTTAGCTAGAACATATATTTAGGGATTTGATAAATGTTTGCTTTTATTATAACTTAAAGTCATTGTCTTTCATATAATTAAGAAAAGTTTTCCATTTTTTAACAAAAACTTCAATTTTGAAAGTTTTGAAAAAATCGAAAATTATAAAAATTTTTAACAAATTATTTAAAGTTTGAGAGCCTTTAGCCAACCAATATATTAAGAGATTTGAAAGATATTTTTCTATATAAAAGCTAATGTTATCGGTTTTCATATAACCCAGAAAAACTTGTCACTTTTTAGCAAAAACTTTATATTAGAGAGATTTGAAATAAAATCAAAAATAAAAAAAAAACAAAATTAAATTATTCAAAGTTTGTGAGTCCTTAGCATAACTATATACTAAGGGATTTGAAAGATATTTTGCTATATAAAAGCTAATGTTATAGGCTTTTGCATAACCTAGAAAAAACTTAACACTATTTAACAAAAACGCCAATTTTGAAAGATTTGAAAATATTTTAAATTTTAAAAATTTTCAACAACATTGAATTTATGCAAAGTTTAAGGACCACTAGCAAACTTATATATTAAGGGATTTGAAAGATATTTTGCTATATAATAGCTAATGTTATCGGCTTTCGTATAACCCAGAAAAACTTAACACTTTTTAACAAAACCGAAAATATTGAAAGATTTTAAAATAAATCTTAAAATTTGTTTGAAACTATGCAAAGTTTGAGAGCCCTTTACACAACTATATATTAAGGGATTTGAAAGATATTTCTCGATATAAAAGCTAATGTTATCGGCTTTCCTATAACCCAGAAAAACTTCCCACTTTTTAATAAAAACTCCACTTTACAAAGATTTGAAAATAAATCCTCAAATTATAAAAATTAAAAAAAAATAAATTATTCAAAATTTGAGGGTCCTTAGCAAAACTATATATTAGGGGATTTGAAAGATATTTCTTGATATGAAAGCTATTGTCAACGGCTTTCATATAACCCAGAAAAACTTACCACTTTTAAGCAAAAACTCCATTTTAGAGAGATTTGAAAATAAATTCAAAAATTATAAACAATTTTAAATTATTTAAAGTTTGAGGACCCTTAGCAAAACTATATATTAGGGGATCTTTCCAGAAAACCTTACCACTTTTTAACAAAAACTCCATTGAGATTTGAAAATAAATTGAAAAATTATAAAAATTTTCCAAAAATTTTAAATTCTTCAAAGTTTGAGGGCCCTTAGCAAAACTATATATTAGGGGATTTAAAATATATTTCTCCATATGAAAGCTAATGTTATCGTCTTTCCTATAACGCAGAAAAACTTACCACTTTTAAACAAAAGTTCCATTTTAGAGAGATTCGAAAATAAATTCAAAAATTATAAAATAAATTTCCAAATATTTTAAATTATTCAAAGTTTGAGGACCCTTAGCAAAACTATATATAAGAGGATTTGAAAGATATTTCTCGATATGAAAGCTAATGTAATCGGCTTTCATATAACCCAGAAAAACTTCCCACTTTTTAATAAAAACTCTATTTTAGAGAGATTTGAAAATAAATTCAAAAAATATAAAAAAATTTAAATTATTAAAAGTTTGAGGGTCCTTAGCAAAACTATATATTACGGGATTTGAAAGATATTTTGCTATATAATAGCTCATGTGAACTTCTATCATAAAACCATGAAAAACTTTTCACTTTTCACAAAATCTTTAGTTAAACAATTGAAAAACTTCTCTATTTTATTAAGTCTAGAAGCAATTGCAACACTTTAAACTATTAAAAACTTATAAAAGTATTTTATAGCCCTTTTTCTTAACTATCACACAAATATCACTTCTTAAATCCCTTCTAATATTCCAACAACACCATATGTAACTCATATGTTTATCAGCAAAAGCTTCCAACAATTCCTACACACATACATCTCTTGTCCAATCAAAACTTTACACACATTTCCGTCATGATGATCATTACAAATACAAAAAAAAATATTCCCATTTTTCTATCCAGAAACAATTTCACAGTCTGCCACATAAAAAAAACTTTTGTTTTTTTTCTTTCAGCTGTTTGTTGTATAAAAATATAAAGAAAAAACAAATTTAAAACAACTAAAAATAATATTATTTTTACTGTAAAAACTATAAACTTTTATGGGATTAAAATTTTTCTATAATTTATTTATTTTGTTGCATTTCCGTTTTAATATTAAATCGTTTTTTTTCTTTCTTTCAACCATTACAGACTTTATTATCGGAATCAACAACTGATGATCAACATTGGCCTAAAGAATTAATATTATTGAGAGAGAAATTTACAGCAAAAAGTCAATTGGAAATTGCACAATTACAAATTAAACATGCTGATGAGGTAAGTTAATAAAGAAATGTGATCGTGTTATGATCAATTACCTTTGTAGAAAAACAAATTGTGTGATTAATTACTCATCAAGAACTTTTTTGCTAGAAAAATGTGTGATCACTAACTGATCAACAATTTCTCTATAGGAAAAGTTCATGTGATCAATACTGACCAACATCTTTTTTTATGAAAAAAAAGTGTGATCAGTTAATGATCAACATCTTTTCTAAAGAAAAAAGCGAGATTAGTTGCTGATCAACAACTTTTCTGAGTGATCAATTACTAATCAACAACTTTTCTGTGTGATCAATTACAGATCAACAACTTTTCAGTGTGATCAGTTACTGATCAACAACTTTTCTGTGTGATCAGTTATTGATCAACAACTTTTCTGTGTGATCAGTTACTGATCAACAACTTTTCTGGGTGATGAGTTAATGATCAACAAATTTTCTATAGAAAAAAATGTAATCAGTTACTGATCAACAAATTTTCTATAGAAAAAAAGTGTGATCAGTTACTGATCAACAACTTTTATATAGAAAAAAGTGTGATCAACAACTTTCTATAGAAAAAAGTGTGATCATTTCATGAACAACAAATCCTCTATAGAAAAAAGTGTGATCAGTTACTGATCAACAACTTTTTAGTTCATGTGCAACAAAGTCTCTATTGAAAAAAGTGTGATCAGTTACTGATCAACAACTTTTCTATAGAAAAAAGTGTGATCAGTTACTGATCAACAACTTTTCTATAGAAAAAAGTGTGATCAGTTACTGATCAACAACTTTTCTATAGAAAAAAGTGTGATCAGTTATTGATCAACAACTTTTCTATAGAAATAAGTGTGATCAGTTACTGATCAACAACTTTTCTATAGAAAAAAGTGTGATCAGTTACTGATCAAAAACTTTTCTATAGAAAAAAGTGTGATCAGTTACTGATCAAAAACTTTTCTATAGAAAAAAGTGTGATCAGTTACTGATCAACAACTTTTCTATAGAAAAAAGTGTGATCAGTTATTGATCAACAACTTTTCTATAGAAAAAAGTGTGATCAGTTACTGATCAACAACTTTTCTATAGAAAATAGTGTGATCATTTACTGATCAACAACTTTTCTATAGAAAAAAGTGTGATCAATTACTGATCAACAACTTTTCTATAGAAAAAAGTGTGGTCAGTTACTGATCAACTACTTTTCTATAGAAACAAGTATAATCTGTTACTGATCAACAACTTTTCTATAAAAAAAGTTTAATCAGTTACTGACCAACAACTTTTCTATAGATAAAGTTTGATCAGTTACTGATCAACAACTTTTCTACAGAAAAAACTTTGATCAGTTACTGATCAACAACTTTTCTACAGAAAAAAGTTTGGTCAGTTACTGATCAACAACTTTTCTACAGAAAAAAGTTTAATCAGTTACTGATCAACAACTTTTCTATAAAAAAAGTGTGATCGACAACTTTCCTATAGAGAAAAGTTTGTTCAGTTACTGATCAACTACTTTTTTATAGAAAAAAGTGTGATCTGTTGCTGATCAATAACTTTTTAAAAAATCAGTTTCTGATTAACAACTTTTCTATAAAAAGTATGGACAGTTATTGACCAACAACTTTTCTATAGAAAAAGTTTGTGATAAACAACTTTTCTATGGGAAAAGTGTGTGATCAGATTCTCTTTTTGTAAATATTTCACTGTTTATATAATTTATGTTTTGTTCTCTCCCTCTCTCTTTTTCCAGATGTCTCGCTTAAAGCAAGACTATGAAAAACAACTAAATCGCAAGAACAAACGTCATTCCACGTTTGATTCTGTACGCGATTTTGATAAACTACTTAGTGAACGTGATAGTTTGCGTGAGTTGTCAAAGGCCTTCAGACAAGTACTATCTGAATTGCTAAAATGTGTAGCGAATTGTGAAAATGATTTAACCGAAAACTTAGCCGAAGAAGTACAACGTCTTCTATCCTGTAATCGTACTCTAGAAGAACATACTCTCGAGGATTTTACTCTCAATTCTTCCCTGCTAAATGATACGTTAAATACCAGTAAATTACGTATGATACCAGATGTACAAAGTCTATTGGAAGTAGTAGAAGATCCTAGTTTAGTACAATATGTTAATGAGAAAAATGCTGATACTAGTGAAGATTTTGATCTTAAAGATTGTTTAGAACGTTTAAGATCAGAAGCTTCTTTCCTGTTGCATTTATCGGAGGAGGTGGTTAAGAAACATGACAGTAAAGAGAGAAGAGAAAGTTTCTCTAGTGAACGTGAGAAACATGATAGTGAACAAGAGGATGGTTTGAAAATGCAACAACAACAACGTAAATTTATACGTGTTAATTCGCTAAATGAGCAACAATTACCCACTCACCAATCTTCTCTGATACAACAAGCTCAAAATCTTACTTCTCTGCCACCCGATCTAAATAAATTCTATTTGGATAATAATTCCTGCAGTACTAACAATGCTTCTGAATTAAATTTCCAATTGGTGGAATTAAAAAATCGTTTGGTTAAATCTGAAAATGATCGTTTACGTTTACAACAAGAATTGGATCATACCATATCACGTAACTCCGATTTGGGTCAAGAGTTGCAGCATTTAAGAGATCAGCTGTCACATTTAAGTTCCTTAAATAATGTGGAATATAATGAAGGTTATGGCTTGGGTTCTATGAAATCTCCACAACGTTTATCCCATTCCGAACATTCTTCCTCCAGTTTTGCTTTGTTGCAGGAAAAGGCAAGAAATATTCTATCGACTCCTACACAAAAACAACAGAATAATGATTCTACTGTTCAGCTGCTACAAATGATTGAAGATTTCTGTCGTGAGGGTGACAAAGTCGTGGAATGCAGTAAAAAAGATCGTGAGGATTTGCAATCTCAGGTATGTTTTTTTTTTTACTTTTTAATGAAGAAAAGTTTCAAGTAGTTTTGTAAATAATGTTGCAAAAATTAAATATCGTAATGAAAAAGTTTAAGCATGTCATGTAATAACTAGCAAAACAAATGTAGTTTGAGAATTGAAAACGATCTAGACAAGATCTACAGCAAAAATCTAAAATTTTTGTATAGTACATTTTTTGAATAAAAATGATTAGTAACTGATTCTATTTTTTATAGAAAAGTTCGCGATCAAATACTGATCATACTTTTCCTGTAGAAAAGTTTATGAACAGTAACTGACCATACTTTCCATAGAAAAGTTCATGATCAGTCATTGATCATAATTTTCTAGTTCAGTTTTATTTCAGTTCTAGTTCACTTCTAGTTCAGTTCTAGTTTAGTTCGAGTTCAGTTCTAGTTCAGTTCCAGTTCAGTTCTAGTTTAGTTCGAGTTCAGTTCTAGTTCAGTTCTAGTTTAGTTCGAGTTCAGTTCTAGTTTAGTTCTAGTTCAGTTCTAGTTCAGTTCTAGTTCAGTTCTAGTTCAGTTCTAGTTCAGTTCTAGTTCAGTTCTAGTTCAGTTCTAGTTCAGTTCTAGTTCAGTTCTAGTTCAGTTCTAGTTCAGTTCTAGTTCAGTTCTAGTTCAGTTCTAGTTCAGTTCTAGTTCAGTTCTAGTTCAGTTCTAGTTCAGTTCTAGTTCAGTTCTAGTTCAGTTCTAGTTTAGTTCTTGTACAGTTCTAGTTCGGATCTAGTTCTGTTCAGTACTATTCTAGTTCAGTTCTAGTTCTGTACAAGTTCAGTTCTAGTTCAGTTCTAGTTCAGTTCTAGTTCAGTTCTAGTTCAGTTCTAGTTCAGTTCTAGTTCAGTTCTAGTTCAGTTCTATTTCAGTTCTAGTTCAGGTTCTAGTTCAGTTCTAGTTCAGTTCTAGTTCAGTTCTAGTTCAGTTCTAGTTCAGTTCTAGTTCAGTTCTAGTTCAGTTCTAGTTCAGTTCTAGTTCAGTTCTAGTTCAGTTCTAGTTCAGTTCTAGTTCAGTTCTAGTTCAGTTCTAGTTCAGTTCTAGTTCAGTTCTAGTTCAGTTCTAGTTCAGTTCTAGTTCAGTTCTAGTTCAGTTCTAGTTCAGTTCTAGTTCAGTTCTAGTTCAGTTCTAGTTCAGTTCTAGTTCAGTTCTAGTTCAGTTCTAGTTCAGTTCTAGTTCAGTTCTAGTTCAGTTCTAGTTCAGTTCTAGTTCAGTTCTAGTTCAGTTCTAGTTCAGTTCTAGTTCAGTTCTAGTTCAGTTCTAGTTCAGTTCTAGTTCAGTTCTAGTTTAGTTCTTGTACAGTTCTAGTTCGGATCTAGTTCTGTTCAGTACTATTCTAGTTCAGTTCTAGTTCTGTACAAGTTCAGTTCTAGTTCAGTTCTAGTTCAGTTCTAGTTCAGTTCTAGTTCAGTTCTAGTTCAGTTCTAGTTCAGTTCTAGTTCAGTTCTATTTCAGTTCTAGTTCAGTTCTAGTTCAGTTCTAGTTCAGTTCTAGTTCAGTTCTAGTTCAGTTCTAGTTCAGTTCTAGTTCGGATCTAGTTCTGTACAAGTTCAGTTCTAGTTCAGTTCTAGTTCAGTTCTAGTTCAGTTCTAGTTCAGTTCTAGTTCAGTTCTAGTTCAGTTCTAGTTCAGTTCTAGTTCAGTTCTAGTTCAGTTCTAGTTCAGTTCTAGTTCAGTTCTAGTTCAGTTCTAGTTCAGTTCTAGTTCAGTTCTAGTTCAATTCTAGTTCAGTTCTAGTTCAGTTCTAGTTCAGTTCTAGTTCAGTTCTAGTTCATTTCTAGTTCTGTTCTAGTTCTGGTCTAGTTCTGTTCTTGTACTGTTCTAGTTCAGTTCTAGTTCAGTTCTAGTTCAGTTCTAGTTCAGTTCTAGTTCAGTTCTGGTTCAGTTCTAGTTCAGTTCTAGTTTAGTTCTAGTTCAGTTCTAGTTCAGTTCTAGTTCTGATCATATACTTTTCCTATATAAAAGGTCATGATCAGTAACTGATCTTTCTTTTTCAATGGAAAAGTTCATGATAAGTAGTTGATCAAACTTTTCCTACAGAAAAGTTCATGATTAGTATCTGATCATATACTTTTCCTTAGAAAAGTTAATGATCAGTAACTGATCATACTTTTCTTATAGATCAGTAATTGATCTCCCAATATTTCTTTAGAAAACTTGTTGAGCAGTAACTGATCTTCCAATTTTCCTAGAGAAAACAGCAATTATCTCGTCTTTAAACTCTGTTTGTTGATCAAATATAATTCTAGAGAAATTAATTTGTTTTTTTGGGATCAAATATAATTCCACACTGTAAATATTTTAAAACATATTCAGTATCATTATTGCTTTTCTGTTAAATTACGAGTTAAGTATTTTTATTAATCTTAGTTTTATGAAATCTTTAAGTATTTCTTATTTATATATTAAAAATTATTTATATATCAAAACTTAAACAAACAAAAAATCTCAGATAATAACGGCCGATAAGCAATTAAAGGCCACTCGTCAATTTCTGGATGAACAGGCCGCCGAACGTGAACAGGAACGTGATGAATTTATGAAGGAAATCGAAAATCTAAAAGCACAATTAAGAGACAAAGAAAAAGAACGCAGCTCCTATGCTAATGCCTCTGAGGAGGTGAGTCTACTTTAATTTTGTACTTCAAAAACAAAAAAATGTTTATGGTTTGAAGCAACTTTACGTTTTTTGGTTTGGTTTTCATTATTATTTTTTTATACTTTCAACTAAATTGGGATGGATTCTTGTTTTTCTTTTCTTGGTTATGGTTTCATTGTTTTGCCTTCTTTTGTCAAGAGTTTGATTTTTATTATTATTATTTATTTGAATTGATTTGGATTTTTTATTTATTTACTTAAAAATTGGTGAAGTTTCCACTTCCTAAAGCTTTTTGAAAAGACATTCTCTCATAATCAGTATCTCTTGGCGAAGTTTTATAGGAAGTGGGAACAGTCGTTCATTTAAGGTTTTTAGGTTTAATTTTTTTCATATATATATTTTGTTTTGTATGTATTTCATATATTTTATTAAAGTTATTTATACAATTTATCTATCTTTATAATTTTTTGTATATATTTTCATTTGTTAAGCTTAAAAGCACTGTCAGATATTCGTTAAAAGCTTTAAAGTTAAGTTAGGTAGTTTGATGGCGTATTTATATCATTGGAAAGCTTTTGTAGTGAGTAGTTTAAATAATTTTTACAATAAAATAATGCTAAAACTAGAATTAGAACTAGAACAGAACTAGAACAGAACTAGAACAGAACTAGAACAGAACTAGAACAGAACTAGAACAGAACTAGAACAGAACTAGAACAGAACTATTACAGAACTATTACAGAACTAGAACAGAACTATTACAGAACTATTACAGAACTAGAACAGAACTAGAACAGAACTAGAACAGAACTAGAACAGAACTAGAACAGAACTAGAACAGAACTAGAACAGAACTAGAACAGAACTAGAACAGAACACAACCAGAACAGAACCAGAACAGAACCAGAACAGAACCAGAACAGAACCAGAACAGAACAGAACCAGAACAGAACTAGAACAGAACCAGAACAGAACCAGAACAGAACTAGAACAGAACTAGAACAGAACTAGAACAGAACTAGAACAGAACTAGAACAGAACTAGAGCAGAACTAGAACAGAACTAAAACAGAATTATAGCAGAACTGTAACAGAACTAGAACAAAACTAGAACAGAACCAGATCCAAACTAGAACAGAACTAGAATATAACTAGAACATAACTAGAACAGAACTAGAACAGAACTAGAACAAAACTAGAACAGAACTAGAATAGAACTAGAACAGAATTAGAACAGAACTATAACGGAACTAGAACAGAACTAGAACAAAACTAGAACAGAACTAGAATAGAACTAGAACATAACTAGAACAGAACTAGAACAGAACTAGAACAAAACTAGAACAAAACTAGAACAAAACTAGAACAGAACAGAACTAGAACAAAATTAGAACAGAACTAGAACAGAACTAGAATAGAACTAGAACAGATCTAGAACAGACCTAGAAGAGAACTAGAACAGAATAAGAACAGAACTAGAACAGAACTAGAACAGAACTAGAACAGAACTAGAACATAACTAGAACAGAACTAGAACAGAACTAGAACAGAACTAGAACAGAACTAGAACAGAACTAGAACAGAACTAGAACAGAATTAGAACAGAACTAGAACAGAACTAGAACAGAACTAGAACAGAACTAGAACAGAACTAGAACAGAACTAGAACAGAACTAGAACAAAACTAGAACAAGAACAGAACTAGAACAAGAACAGAACTAGAAAAGAACTAGAACAAAACTAGAACTGAACTACAGCTGAGCTAGAACTGAACTAGATATAATTAAAAATTCTAATAAAAGCTCCTTTACAAATTTTCTGTTTATGTGCTTTTAAGCTCTTTTTAATTTATAATTATTTAATTTTAAGTGTAAAACTCTTTCTATGGAATTATTATTTTATATTAATTAAACTTAAACTTAATTTTGCATGACTTCTTTTGAACTTGTTTTGGTAAATTGATTAACAATTTATGTTTTTATTTGATATTTTGCTAATATCCATTTATAATTATATAAACATTTAAGTTAATACAAATAAATAAATAAACAAATAGAGGAAAACTGTGTATATTTTAAGAACACCTGCTGTAAATATTTCACACAATAATCTTTTGTTTTAATATTTTGGAGGAAAAGTTTTTAGAATTTAAAATTTTCTTTGTTTCATTTCGAATGTAACGAATTCAAGGTTAAAACTAAAATACACAAACAAAAATTTTCAAATACCAAATAGTCCCCAACGTGGACTATCTGGGTCTAACACACACAATCTATCTGTCAGCCTATTTACTTATTAGCAGGGGTGATTAGTTTAAATTAAATTAATCACTGTCTTTTTTTTCTTTTAGTCCAACTAATTTTGATTTCTTTTATAACAAAATCTTTTAAATATTTTGTGTTTTTTTTTTTAACTAAAAGCACTAACAACAAATATATTTTCTTTTAACTAACAACAAAAATTTTTATTTTTGCACGCTACAATCAAAAAAAGTTTTAAACTAAATGTAAGTTGTTTTAGTCACTAATTCAAAATTTGTTTAGTATATATATTTTTTAATTTTAATAATTCACGTAAATATTTTAAATCTATTGTTTTCTTTGGTCACCTTCATTTAGGTTGAGAACTTGGAAACACAAATCCGTGATTTGACCCAGAAGCTGCAAGAATCGTCTACAAAACGTGACAAATTTGAGGTTGAATTAAAAGCTTCCATTGATAAGATCTTTGTATTGCGTGAAATTATTTCAGACCTAGAGACCCAGGTGGAGACTAAGGCACTCAATGAACATGTCATGGGTGAAAAGGTTAAGGTAAGTAATTATTCTAATGTTTCTATTCAGTTCTAGTTCTATTCTAGTTCAGTTCTAGTTCAATTCTAGTTCTGTTCCAGTTCTGTTCTAGTTCGGTTCTAGGTCGGTTCTAGTTCTGTTCTAATGCCATTCTAGTTTCATTCTAGCTCTGTTCTAGTTCAATACTAGTTTGGTTCTATTTCTGTTCTATTTCTGTTCTATTTCAGTTCTAGTCCAATACTAGTTTAGTTCTAATTCTGTTTTAGTACAGTTCTGTTCTATTTCAGTTTAATTTCAGTTCTAGCTTGGTTCTAGTTCTCTTCTTTTTCAGTTCTAGTTCAACACTAGTTCAGTTCTAGTTCAATATTAGTTCTGTTCTATTTCAGTTTAAGTTCAGTTCTAGTTTTGTTGTAGTTCAGTTCTAGCTCAGTTCTACCTCAGTTCTAGTTCTTTTTTAGTTATGTTCTAGTTCAATTCTAGTTCTGTTGTAGTTCTGTTCCAGTTCTGTTCTAGTTCTGCTCTAGTTCTGTTCTAGTTCGGTTCTAGTTCTGTTCTAGTTCTGTTCTAGTTCTGTTCTAGTTCTGTTCTAGTTCTGTTCTAGTTCTGTTCTAGTTCTGTTCTAGTTCTGTTCTAGTTCTGTTCTAGTTTCGTTCTAGTTCTGTTCTAGTTTAGTTCTATTTCAGTTCTAGTCCAATACTAGTTGAGTTCTAATTCTGTTTTAGTTCAGTTCTATTTCAGTTTAAGTTCAGTTCTAGCTCGAATCTAGTTCTCTTCTATTTCAGTTCTAGTTCAGTTTAAGTTCAGTTCTAGCTCGGTTCTAGTTCTCTTCTATTTCAGTTTTAGTTCAGTTTAAGTTCAGTTCTAGCTCGGTTCTAGTTCAATTCTAGTTCTGTTGTAGTTCAGTTCTAGTTAAGATCTAGTTCTATTCTAGTTCTGTTCTAGTTCTCTTCTTTTTCATTTCTAGTTCAACACTAGTTCAGTTCTAGTTCAATATTAGTTCTGTTCTATTTCAGTTTTAGTTCAGTTCTAGTTCGGTTCTAGTTTTGTTGTAGTTCAGTTCTAGCTCAGTTCTAGTTCAATTCTAGTTCTGTTCTAGTTCTGTTCCAGTTCTGTTCTAGTTCTGTTCTAGTTCTGTTCTAGTTCTGTTCTAGTTCTGTTCTAGTTCTGTTCTAGTTCTGTTCTAGTTCTGTTCTAGTTCTGTTCTAGTTCTGTTCTAGTTCTGTTCTAGTTCTGTTCTAGTTCTGTTCTAGTTCTGTTCTAGTTCTGTTCTAGTTCTGTTCTAGTTCTGTTCTAGTTCTGTTCTAGTTCTGTTCTAGTTCTGTTCTAGTTCTGTTCTAGTTCTGTTCTGGATCTGTTTTGGTTCTGTTTCAGTTCTGTTCTAGTTCTGCTCTAGTTCTGTTCTAGTTCTGTTCTAGTTCTGTTATAGTACTGTTCTAGTTCTGTTCTAGTTCTGTTCTAGTTCTAGTTCTGTTCTAGTTCTGTTCTAGTTCTGTTCTAGTTCTGTTCTAGTTCTGTTCTAGTTCTGTTCTAGTTCTGTTCTAGTTCTGTTCTAGTTCTGTTCTTTTCTAGTTCTGTTCTTTTCTAGTTCTGTTCTTTTCTAGTTCTGTTCTAGTTGAATTCTAGTTCTGTTCTAGTTCTGTTTTACTTCTATTCTTGTTCTGTTCTAGTTCTCTTCTAGATCTATTCTAGTTCTGTTCTAATTCTTTTTTATTTCAGTTCTGTTTCAGTTCTAGTTCTATCTCAATATAAGGTCTTCTTAGTTCCTCGAATCTTAGAAATTATGTTTTAACCGATTTCCTTTATCTTTCCATTCCAGCAATTGGAGGAATTCATCAACACTCAATCCCGCTCCAATGAAACCCTCCAAAGTGAAGTACAAAGTCTTAAAACCGAAATTGAACAAAATTATCAGGTGCACATCAATCAATTGGAAGAAAAATTACAAAATATACGTCCCTCAGCCGAACAAAGTATCATTATGGATCAAGTAGTGGAACAATTGCGTGACATTGAAAATACCTTGGAACAAAAAACTAAAAACCTAGAATCTATACATTCAAATACAAATTCTTGCAGTTTAAGTATAACCGAAGATGTTTCCGTACATGGTGCGGGCAAAGCAACACAGTCGCTTTTAACCACAATAGTAACACCACCACAGGGTTCACCAGTACATCCCTCACCACGCCAGCATTCGCTAACCATGGAGGGTGTTCAGCGTGTGGTGGATAAATTGTCTAAACACTCGAGAGTAGAAGAGGCAGCTGTTAAGCGTATAAGAGATTTGGAAATGCAAATACAACAAATGAGAACAGCATGTGTGGTGAGTTTTAGATTTAAGAACTTTTTTTGCTTTAAGTTTGGAAAAAGGTGAAAGTTTTTCAAATGGTTAATGGCTGGGCTAAAGCTATTTAGACTTTATAATGCTGTTTGTGATAACAATGATCTTTTCAGATTCTCTATATTCAAATAATTTTATCTGTTTCCATTTAGTATCTCATAGAACGTTGTGTAGTGAGCAGCTAATATAATTTTTTATACTTCAATTCAATTAATTACAATTAATTTATTAACAAGTGTTTTTTTATGTTTAAATTTGTTCTTTCGATCATTATTACAAATTTCTTAATATTTTTTTCAATATGTGAATTTAAAATAAATGTTTAAGACTGTTATTTGTGTCTAAATGTTGCAAAAACATGTAACTTTTAAAATGAGCCCGTTCAGGGTAAGTTTACTTCCTCTTTGTTCATTATTCACAACAATTCAAGTTCAATTCCAAAATTTTTCTATTTAAATGAAGGTTTGTCTTATTTGTTATACAGCCGCTTGTGGTTAATGTCAATTGTTTGTTTTTGTTAAATTTATTTTTTTTAAATAGTATAATTGAAATTTGTTTGCCAAAAAAATTGTTTTTTTTTTCTTTATGTTTATTATTTATGTTCATTAAGATATTTTGACATTTACTCATTGAATATTATTTGGGAAAATAGCTGCCATAATAAATCGAAAATGCAAATTGGTGTTTTAAAACGATTTTCTTTTATTTTCAAATGACATCAATAAATTTTGTAGGTTTAGTGAAAGTGAAATAATTTTGAAATTATATGATGGTTCAATGAGCTAGAAAAAAATTATATTATTTGGGCGATTAAAAATAATTGATTCTAGTACACAAATTTTAATATTATAAATTTATTTGTTAGTAAACAATTTTTGACAACCAAGCTCAACTAGAACAAAATTAGAACAGAACTAGAACTGAACTAGACCTGAACTGAAACTGAACTAGAAACGAACTAGAACTAAACTAGAACTGAACTGGAACTGAACTAGAACTGAACTAGAACTGAACTAGAACTGAACTAGAACTGAACTAGAACTGAACTAGAACTGAACTAGAACTGAACTAGAACTGAACTAGAACTGAACTAGAACTGAACTAGAACTGAACTAGAACTGAACTAGAACTGAACTAGAACTGAACTAGAACTGAAATAGAACTGAACTAGAACTGAACTAGAACTGAACTAGAACTGAACTAGAACAGAACTAGAACAGAACTAGAACAGAACTAGAACAGAACTAGAACAAAACTAGAACAGAACTAGAACAGAACTAGAACAGAACAGAACTAGAAAAGAACTAGAACAGAACTAGAACAGAACTAGAACAGAACTAGAACAGAACTAGAACAGAACTAGAACAGAACTAGAACAGAACTAGAACAGAACTAGAACAGAACTAGAACAGAACTAGAACAGAACTAGAACAGAACTAGAACAGAACTAGAACAGAACTAGAAAAAGAACAGAACTAGAACAGAACTAAAACAGAACTAGAACAGAACTAGAACAGAACTAGAACAGAACTAAAACAGAACTAGAACTAGAACTGAACTAGAACAGAACAAGAACAGAACTAGAACAGAACTAGAACAGAACTAGAACAGAACTAGAACAGAACTAGAACAGAACTATAACAGAACTAGAACAGAACTAGAACAGAACTAGAACAGAACTAGAACAGATCTAGAACAGAACTCTAAATAAACTAGACCTGAACTAGTAATGAACAAGAACTGAAGTAGAACTGATTTAGAACTGAACTAGAACTGAACTGGAACTGAACTAGAACTGAACTAGAACTGAACTAGAACTGAACTAGAACTGAACTAGAACTGAACTAGAACTGAACTAGAACTGAACTAGAACTGAACTAGAACTGAACTAGAACTGAACTAGAACTGAACTAGACTGAACTAGAACTGAACTAGAACTGAACTAGATGAACTAGAACTGAACTAGAACTGAACTAGAACTGAACTAGAACTGAACTAGAACTGAACTATACAATTTTCAATAATTTGTAGTTTAACTCGCTGCACTTAATTAAACAAAATAATAAATAAATGAAAAACTGAAACATAAGATTTAGCACAAATCAGTGATCAGTGAAAAAGTGTCTAAATTTTAAATATATCAATTACATAAAAAATGACTAAAACAAAAGTGTTTAATTGATAAATTCAAAAACTGTCACTTAACACATTTCGCGCTAAATATTTTTTTTTTTAAATGATATTAACTATATTTAAATTTTGCTTTTTTTATTTTTTAATGTTCTCGGACGGTCTGTTTATAAAATATGATTTTCAGACTTGAAAGAAAATAATAATATAAAAATATAGAAAAAATGTGGTATCTTGTTTTTGTATTAATATGTTTTTTTTAATTTTCAAATTTACACTTTAATTTAGAGCAAAAGTTCCCAGTGAAGAAGTAATGTCGTCATTTGTATAAAAAGGAGTGCACAAGAAGAAATATTAAACATCAATTCGTTTGTCATAGGGAAACAGTTTAAATGAAATTTTGTATTCAACTATTCCGTTCACATACTTTTATGTTATTTTAGTTTTGCAACATAGTTCTCAGCGTACACTCATCCATCCGTCCATCCATCCATATTTTTAAGAAATATGTTTTTGTTGTTGTCGTTGTTGTGTATATTTTCATAATGGGAACGCATAAAAATAACTTCTGTTTAGGGATACATACATTCGCCATTTAATTATGCAGCCAACAAAACAACTTTTAACCCAAATTTTATTTTTTTTTTTAATTTAATATTATGAGAAAATTAATTTTTATTCATTTGAAATTTTCGCTTTTAATGGAATTACAAAATAATTATTTCCATTCATCTAAATGAAATTGTTTATTTTAATCTCATTACGTAAAGTTGTAAAGTAATCGTTGAAAAATGTAAACCATACAACAACAGCAACAACAAAACGAATCGAATTCCCTTTAAACGTTCCTATATACAAACGGGAAGAAATTTTTATTTTCATAAACAAGATCGTTTGTGTATTTGTTTTCTGGATTAAAGATTTGTTGGTATAAAATTTCTAGTATTTGAGTTTGTAAAATTGTTACATTTTTTACATTTGTTTTATATCACATAACACTTTCTTCATATTAACAAGTTGCTATTCTTTGGGATTTAAAAATAAATATTTAGATTTTACAACTTCTTTAACAACTTAAAAAAGAAGAGTAAGAAACAAACTACACAGTAAAATATTTTTAGTTTAGTTCTAGTTAAATTCTACTACTGTTTTAGCTCAGTTCTAGTTCAGTTCTGGCTCAGTTCAGTTCTAGTTCAGTTCTAGTACAGTTCTAGTTCAGTTCTAGTTCAGTTCTAGTTCAGTTCTAGATCAGTTCTAGATCAGTTTTAGTTCAGTTCTAGTTCTGTTCTAGTTCAGTTCTAGTTCAGTTCTAGTTCAGTTCTAGTTCAGTTCTAGTTCAGTTCAGTTCTAGTTCAGTTCTAGTTCAGTTCTAGTTCAGTTCTAGTTCAGTTCTAGTTCAGTTCTAGTTCAGTTCTAGTTCAGTTCTAGTTCAGTTCTAGTTCAGTTCTAGTTCAGTTCTAGTTCAGTTCTAGTTCAGTTCAGTTCAGTTCTAGTTCAGTTCTAGTTCAGTTCTAGTTCAGTTCTAGTTCAGTTCTAGTTCAGTTCTAGTTCAGTTCTAGTTCAGTTCTAGTTCAGTTCTAATTCAGTTCTAATTCAGTTCTAGTTCAGTTCTAGTTCAGTTCTAGTTCAGTTCTAGTTCAGTTCTAGTTCAGTTCTAGTTCAGTTCTAGTTCAGTTCTAGTTCAGTTCTAGTTCAGTTCTAGTTCAGTTCTAGTTCAGTTCTAGTTCAGTTCTAGTTCAGTTCTAGTTCAGTTCTAGTTCAGTTCTAATTCAGTTCTAGTTCAGTTCTAGTTCAGTTCTAGTTCAGTTCTAGTTCAGTTCTAGTTCAGTTCTAGTTCAGTTCTAGTTCAGTTCTAGTTCAGTTCTAGTTCAGTTCTAGTTCAGTTCTAGTTCAGTTCTAGTTTAGTTCTAGTTTAGTTCTAGTTTAGTTCTAGTTTAGTTCTAGTTTAGTTCTAGTTCAGTTCTAGTTTAGTTCTAGTTTAGTTCTAGTTTAGTTCTAGTTTAGTTCTAGTTTAGTTCTAGTTCAGTTCTAGTTCAGTTCTAGTTCAGTTCTAGTTCAGTTCTAGTTCAGTTCTAGTTCAGTTCTAGTTCAGTTCTAGTTCAGTTCTAGTTCAGTTCTAATTCAGTTCTAGTTCAGTTCTAGTTCAGTTCTAGTTCAGTTCTAGTTCAGTTCTAGTTCAGTTCTAGATCAGTTCTAGTTCAGTTCTAGTTCAGTTCTAGTTCAGTTCTAGTTCAGTTCTTGTTCAGTTCTTGTTCAGTTCTTGTTCAGTTCTTGTTCAGTTTTAGTTCAGTTTTAGTTCAGTTCTAGTTCAGTTCTAGTTCAGTTCTAGTTCAGTTCTAGTTCAGTTCTAGTTCAGTTCTAGTTCAGTTCTAGTTCAGTTTTAGTTCAGTTCTAGTTCAGTTCTAGTTCAGTTCTAATTCAGTTCTAGTTCAGTTCTAGTTCAGTTCTAGTTCAGTTCTAGTTCAGTTCTAGTTCAGTTCTAGTTCAGTTCTAGTTCAGTTCTAGTTTAGTTCTAGTTTAGTTCTAGTTTAGTTCTTGTTCAGTTCTAGTTCAGTTCTAGTTCAGTTCTAGTTCAGTTCTAGTTCAGTTCTAGTTCAGTTCTAGTTCAGTTCTAGTTCAGTTCTAGTTTAGTTCTTGTTCAGTTCTTGTTCAGTTTTAGTTCAGTTTTTATTTTTGTTAGATTTTATCTTCAGTTTAAAGTTTATTTTTATCACTCTATCTATCTCTCTCTTTCCACTACAACACTCAATATTGTTAATTTGTCAAAGATACTGTTACAAGTCCTTCATCCGTTTTATTCTTTTTTTTACCCCTTTAATCCTTTTGTTTAAAGTATTAAATTGTTTGTTTCATTTCATATTTCCTGTTTTTTTTTTTTGTTTTCTTCTTTTTGTTTCATCTCTATCAAATTGAAAAGAAACTGCCAATACATTTGCCTTTTGTTTTGTTCTATTTAACATTAAAAAATATAACGCAAGTAAATAACTTAAAACTAAACTAATATAATAAAACAAAAACTAAAACCGAGCATCAGAAATCTGATGGTGTTATTTTGCACTAAAGTGCAATATCAGTCACCATGGGGTTCATGACATTTGATGAGTCTCTATATATGAGCATGAGTGTATTTTGATTATATTGCTTGCAACACATACATACATTGATACATATGTATGTATTTGTGATGTTCATGGCACAGAACGACAAACACTGATTGAATTGTTTTCAATTGAATGAGTAGGAGCACGACGGTGGCTGGTTTATCTTGCTGTATAGTATAGACTACACCATTTCCAAGGGAAATTTAGCAAAACTACTCCGCTTTGTTCAGATTTCTCTAAAGCTTCTCATAATTTCGAGCATTATTTAAAATCGGTTAAAAAATACAGATAAAAGATGAAGAACACGACTGTCGCTCCACTTTTTTATTTCTGGGAAATGGTTTACTTCCCATTGCTATTGTAATGGTTTATGAAAAACAACTGCTTTAAATTTCCTATAAAAAAAAAGATCTCAAACATTTTCTAAAAGATATTTCTTTTGAAGAACTCTTTATTTTACTGCTTCGTATGAATATAAATATTATTTTATTTATCTTTAAATTTGGAAAATATTTGCACTGTTGGTGGAGGAGGTTCATTCAGCAATGCATCTAGAGTTCGTTTATATAAAACTTTAATTAAATCTTTTTGATGCCATTTGTAAAGTGTTTCTTTTATAATATTTATTTTTGAATTTATTCTTCATCTTTTCTCTTCTTTTATAAAATTCATTTAATATGATAAATGTTTGTAAAGTGTCTTATCAATTAAATGGGAGCATCTTTTATAATTGAAAATAGTTTGAGGTCTTTAAACTCGTTGTTGTTTTTCTTTTCTTTAAGTTTTTAACTGATTGAATTCAATTAGATTTTAGATAAACGAAAAAGAGGAAGAGTTTTAATAAAATTGAAGAAAATTTCAACTAAACGAGGAGAAAAATTATCAAAAACTGAACTAAAACAAAACTAGTACGGAATTAGAACAGAATAGGACAAGAACAGATCTAAAACATAAACAACAAATTAAAACTAGAACTGACCTGACTAGAACTAGAAGTACAACCGACCTAGAACTGAACTAGAACCGAACTAGAAATGAACTAGAATTCAACTACAACTGATCTAGAACTGATCTAGAACTGAACTAGAACTGAACTAGAATTGAACTAGAACTGAACTAGAACTGAACTAGAACTCAACTAGAACTGAATTAGAACTGAACTAGAACTGAACTAGAACTCAACTAGAACTGATCTAGAACAGATCTAGAACTGAACTAAAACTTAACTAGAACTGAACTAGAACTGATCTAGAACTAAACTAGAATTGAACTTGAACTTAACTATGACTGAACTTGAACTGAACTAGAGCTCAACTAGAACTGAACTAGAACTGAACTAGAGCAGAACTTGAACAGAACTGAAACAAAACAGGAACAGTACTAGAACTGAACTAGAATCGAACCAGAATTCAACTAGAACTGAACATGAATGAACTAGAACTGAACTAGAACTGAACTAGAACTAAACTAGAACTGAACTAGAACTGAACTAGAACTGAACTAGAACTGAACTAGAACTGAACTAGAACTGAACTAGAACTGAACTAGAACTGAGCTAGAACTGAACTAGAAATGAACTAGAACTGAACTAGAAATGAACTAGAACTGAACTAAAACAGAACTAGAACTGAATTAGAACTAAACTAGAACTGAATTAGAACAAAACTAGAACTTAACTAGAGTTGAAGTAAAACTAACTAGAAGTAAACGAAACTAGTTCTAAATTGCAACTAATACTGTTAAGAGTTTTTTTTATTTCTAACACTCTTTCACCTTTATGCCCCAATATTTTCCCCCCAAAATTTGATTATAAAATAATTTCTTTTTATTCTCTTTCTCTCCCCTTTCCCCTTAGGAACTTCAGCATGAGCGTGAATCGCTACAAGAGCGCATGTCAGAACAAACACAGCGCATCTCCGCCTTGCAATCACGACTCGAAGAGCAACGACAACGTGCCGAAGAACTGCAACGCTCAAACACTTCCGATCTCAACATACGCATACATGATCTGCAAAATGAATTGCAGAATCTGCGTGAGACACTGTCCAATCGTGACAAACAAATTGCCACTATGAAACAGCAATTGGAAAAGAGTAAAATGGCCATAGATCGTTTAGAAGCAGAACTGGCAGTAGAGCAGCAACCTGATCGTAGTGCTTTAGAGAGATTGGAAAATGAACTGAAACAAAAGCAGGCGGAAAATCAAAAGCTTAAGGATAAAATCAAAAATGAAATGATTAATAAATTAGCTCTGCCCGATCTTATGGAAACTATGTTGGCGGATAAAAATGAAGAGATCGACCATTTAAAGGAACAGCTGGAAAGCAAAGAAAAGGAATTACAATCGGTATTGGATATAAGTCAAGCTTCTTCAGTGGGCGCAGGCCGAAAGCCTGAAGAGGCTAGCACTAAGCTAAGTGCTAGAACACTCAGTGATATAGTTTCTATAACAGAATTTGATGAACCTGATGTGGTGCGTAGGGCCGCAGCTCATAATTTAACTTCTCCTCTGATGCTGCCAGAAGGTAGTGGAGGATTTTTGCACAATACCATGGAAACTTCTAAAGGAGTAGTAGCGAATTTGACACACAAACGTACAGAGGATTTGTCAGGCTTTACTACTTTGCAACAGGTCAATACCTTTGATCATCCTCACTACTTCCAAGATCCTAATATATTGGGTTCAGCCCAATCAGGAGCTTCAATTACGCCAGCTTTAGTGCCAAGACAAATCAATTTCTCTGCCATGACTGAAGATTCAAAGTTGAAAACTCCTAATAATTTACAAACTCCGGATAATAAACAAACTCCTCAGGAACGTCTAGAGGATAAAGATAAGTTGGAGCAGGAAATCAAAGAGCTTAAAGAGAAGATCCAGGAATTAGAAAAGGAAAAAGAAAAGAGTGCTGATTATTTGCTTTCTTCCCAACTAAGATTGACCAATCTGCAAGATGAGCTGGCCAATAGCCAAAAAGAATTGTTGAGTCTGCAGGCAGAGAGCAAGAAGAATAAAGAACTGCAACAGCAACTTATGGAGAAATCCTTGGAGATTGAAGATCTCTTAAGAGAACAGGATAAATTGAAAAAGGAAAAGACGGAACTGCTAAGCAAAAATGAAAAGAATTTGAGAAATTACCAAGAAAGTGAGGAGACACTGGTCAAACGGCTGAGAGAAATGGAAGAGAAATTGCTGAAAAATACCGAAAATGAAATGAAGGAAAGAGAGAATCTAAGAAAGGAACTGTTGGTCATCAGTGAGTCGCATGAGCAGTGCAAATATGTTCAAAGAGATAGTGAAGATCGTAAAAAACAAATCGAATTACTGAATCAAGAAATTAAAACCAAAGATGAGAGACTTTTAACTTTAAGTACTAAACTCTCTATAGCCGAGGATACCATTGGTGAACTGCAAATACAAATCACTAATTTGGAAAAAGATGTGGAGAAATTGAAACAACAAAACAGTGACAATAGTTCCAAACAGTTTTCAGTGGATGAAATTGCACAACAGGTGGAGAAAGAGTTGAATTACTCGGCACAATTAGACTCGAATATTTTAAAGGCCATAGAAAGTGAGGAAGAGAATAATCTAGATCGCTCGCATCAAGAGAAAACGGTGGTCAATGAGCATCCCGGAACAACAGATGATGAAAACTTTACGGGAGAACGAGAGTTGCTAAATCAATTGGAAGCTTTAAAAGCACAAATCTCTGTGGAGAGAGAACATGCTGAAGACATACGTCAAGAATTGCTGTTAGAGAAGCAACACTCTCAAGAAGTACAAGAACAAGATGTGGTGATCATAGAGGCCATGCGTAAACGTTTGGAATCCGCCTTGGAACAGGAAGATGAACTGCACAAACAGTTAGATATCGAAAGAGAAAGATGTGAACGTTTGCAAACGCAACTAACAACTCTACAAAGAACCGATAGTCGTCGAAATTCTTCACTTTTAAAATCACCCACAGAATCGCCACGCAAATCTCCCAGATCACTCAATGACTTTGAGTCTGAACTTGCCGATCGTCTAAGAAGTGAAATTAAACTATTAACTGCCCAAAATGAAAGAGAACGTGAGAGATCTGCTGACCTACAACGCAACACCGAAAGAGAACGTTCACGTTATGAAAAGGAACTAACCGAGAGAATCGAATATTGTGAAAAACTTAAGCGTGAAATGGATAAAGTAGCGCGTGACAAAGATAATGCTGAAATGGAAATTGAACATCTACAGGAACGTTTAACTCTCCAAACTCAAGAAATTGAATCCTTGGAAGCCCGCATAGCCAGTCTGCAAGAGGCAGAAACACGTCGTTTTACACGCAAGGAAAAACAACACAAAGAATATGCCCAAATGATGGCCGAAATACAAGAACTGAAAACTCAACTCTATTCTCTAGAAGCCGAAAAGGAAGGTCTCAATAAAACTATCAATCAACTGCGTTTCGATGTGGAAAGATCCGCCCAAAGAGAAATCAAATTAGCCGAGGCTTTGGCTAACGCCAACCAAAATCTGGCCATGCGTGAGGGACAAACCACAGTTCCCGAACAATTTCTACAGAAAATGAAAGAAATCAATACTCTGCTGGCAGAAAATACTCAAGAGAATAAACAAATGGCTGAGACAGTACAATATTTGGTCGAAGAACGTCGTCAACTGCAAAGAAAATGCGAAGAGCTGGAATCTCAATTGAATGGCTCGGCCAGTGTAAGCGAGTTAGAGGAGCGCTGTAATCACTTACTAGGACGTTACTTACGTGTGGAATCACATCGCAAGGCTTTGGTTTATCAAAAACGTTATTTAAAGATATCCCTACAAAATTACCAGGACAGTGAGCAGAGGGCATTGGCAGCTTTTAACGGTGGTCATTTGTTGCAGAATACAAAACCGAAAAAGAAATTAAAGTAAGTTGGGAAATGAGAAGGTTTTGTAAAGTACCTACGGGTTTTAATAATAAATTGTTTTTTTTTTTCGTTCTTTTAGGACTGTAGCCTTGGCTATTATTGCCATACAACGCATGAAGTATATAGGACGTATTTGGCATACTGGTAAACGAATTGTCTCCAAGTCAGTATTTACTATAACACAACAAAAGTAAGTTTTGAAAGTTATTATAATTATGATTCATTGATATTATCCATTATTTTAAACAATCAATCAAATAAGGGAATTAATCGGTGGACTTCATTCCAGCTCAAGTTTTAATTAATCAGGTACAGTTTTAGTTAAGTTCTAGTTCAGTTCTAGTTCAGTTCTAACACAATTCTAGTTCAGTTCTAGTTGAGTTCTAATTTAGTTTTAGTTCAGTTCTAAATCAGTTCTAGTTTAGTTCTAGTTCATTTTTAGTTCAGTTCTAGTTCAGTACTAGTTCAGTTCTAGTTCAGTTCTAGTTCAGTTCTAGTTCAGTTCTAGTTCAGTTCTAGTGCAGTTCTAGTTCAGTTCTAGTTCAGTTCTAGTTCAGTTCTAATTCAGTTCTAGTTCAGTTCAATTTTAGTTCTAGTTCAGTTCTATTTCAGTTCTAGTTCCGTTCTAATTCAGTTCTAGTTCCGTTCTTATTCAGTTCTAGTTCATTTCTTATTCAGTTCTAATTCAGTTCTAGTTCAGTTCAAGTTCAGTTCTAGTTCTAGTTCAGTTCTAGTTCAGTTCTAGTTGAGTTCTAGTTCAGTTCTAGTTCGGTTCTAGTTCAGTTCTAGTTCAGTTCTAGTTCAGTTCTAGTTCAGTTCTAGT
>NC_060953.1:10818941-10821006 GCF_022045245.1 Lucilia cuprina | reverse complement strand
ACTAGAACTGAACTAGAACTGAACTAGAACTGAACTGAACTAGAACTGAACTAGAACTGAACTAGAACTGAACTAGAACTGAACTAGAACAGAACTAGAACTGAACTAAAACTGATCTAGAACTGATCTAGAACTGAACTAGAACTGAACTAGAACTGAACTAGAACTGTACTAGAACTGAACTAGAACTGAACTGAGCCAGAACTGAACTAGAACTGAGCTAAAACAGTAGTAGAATTTAACTAGAACTAAACTAAAAATATTTTACTGTGTAGTTTGTTTCTTACTCTTCTTTTTTAAGTTGTTAAAGAAGTTGTAAAATCTAAATATTTATTTTTAAATCCCAAAGAATAGCAACTTGTTAATATGAAGAAAGTGTTATGTGATAGAAAACAAATGTAACAATTTTACAAACTCAAATACTAGAAATTTTATACCAACAAATCTTTAAATCCAGAAAACAAATACACAAACGATCTTGTTTATGAAAATAAAAATTTCTTCCCGTTTGTATATAGGAACGTTTAAAGGGAATTCGATTTCGTTTTGTTGTTGCTGTTGTTGTATGGTTTACATTTTTCAACGATTACTTTACAACTTTACGTAATGAGATTAAAATAAACAATTTCATTTAGATGAATGGAAATAATTATTTTGTAATTCCATTAAAAGCGAAAATTCAAATGAATAAAAATTAATTTTCTCATAATATTAAATTAAAAAAAAAAAATAAAATTTGGGTTAAAATGTTGTTTTTGTTGGCTGCATAATTAAATGGCGAATGTATATCCCTAAACAGAAGTTATTTTTATGCGTTCCCATTATGAAAATATACACAACAACGACAACAACAAAAACATATTTCTTAAAAATATGGATGGATGGACGGATGGATGAGTGTACGCTGAGAACTATGTTGCAAAAACTAAAATAACATAAAAGTATGTGAACGGAATAGTTGGAATACAGAAATTTCATTTAAAACTGTTTCCCTATGACAAACGAATTGATGTTTAATATTTCTCTTGTGCACTCCCTTTTTATACAAATGACGACATTACTTCTTCACTGGGAACTTTTGCTCTAAATTAAAGTGTAAATTTGAAAATTAAAAAAAACATATTAATACAAAAACAAGATACCACATTTTTTCTATATTTTTTATTATTATTTTTTCTTTCAAGTCTGAAAATCATATTTTATAAACAGACCGTCCGAGAACATTAAAAAATAAAAAAAGCAAAATTTAAATATAGTTAATATCATTTAAAAAAAGAAAATATTTAGCGCGAAATGTGTTAAGTGACAGTTTTTGAATTTATCATTAAACACTTTTGTTTTAGTCATTTTTTATGTAATTGATATATTTAAAATTTAGACACTTTTTCACTGATCACTGATTTGTGCTAAATCTTATGTTTCAGTTTTTCATTTATTTATTATTTTGTTTAATTAAGTGCAGCGAGTTAAACTACAAATTATTGAAAATTGTATAGTTCAGTTCTAGTTCAGTTCTAGTTCAGTTCTAGTTCAGTTCTAGTTCAGTTCTAGTTCAGTTCTAGTTCAGTTCTAGTTCAGTTCTAGTTCAGTTCTAGTTCAGTTCTAGTTCAGTTCTAGTTCAGTTCTAGTTCAGTTCTAGTTCAGTTCTAGTTCAGTTCTAGTTCAGTTCTAGTTCAGTTCTAGTTCAGTTCTAGTTCAGTTCTAGTTCAGTTCTAGTTCAGTTCCAGTTCAGTTCTAGTTCAGTTCTAAATCAGTTCTACTTCAGTTCTTGTTCATTACTAGTTCAGGTCTAGTTTATTTAGAGTTCTGTTCTAGATCTGTTCTAGTTCTGTTCTAGTTCTGTTCTAGTTCTGTTCTAGTTCTGTTATAGTTCTGTTCTAGTTCTGTTCTAGTTCTGTTCTAGTTCTGTTCTAGTTCTGTTCTAGTTCTGTTCTTGTTCTGTTCTAGTTCAGTTCTAGTTCTAGTTCTGTTTTAGTTCTGTTTTAGTTCTGTTCTAGTTCTGTTCTAGTTCTGTTTTAGTTCTGTTCTAGTTCTGTTCTAGTTCTGTTCTAGTTCTGTTCTAGTT
>NC_060953.1:10816165-10818841 GCF_022045245.1 Lucilia cuprina | reverse complement strand
AGTTCTAGTTCAGTTCTAGTTCAGTTCTAGTTCAGTTCTTGTTCAGTTCTAGTTCAGTTCTAGTTCAGTTCTAGTTCAGTTCTAGTTCAGTTCTAGTTCAGTTGTAGTACAGTTCTAGTTCAGTTCTACTTAGAACATTTCTAGTTTAGTACAGTTCTAGTTCAGTTTTAGTTCAGTTCAGTTCTATTTTAGTTCTAGATTCAGTTCTAGTATAATTCTTAATCGGTTCTTGTTCAGTTCAGTTCTAGTTCAGTTCAAGTTCAAGTTCAGTTCTAGTTCAGTTCTAGTTCAGTTCTAGTTCAGTTCTAGTTCAGTTCTAGTTCAGTTCTAGTTCAGTTCTAGTTCAGTTCTAGTTCAGTTCTAGTTCAGTTCTAGTTCAGTTCTTGTTCAGTTCTAGTTCAGTTCTTGTTCAGTTCTAGTTCAGTTCTAGTTAAGTTCTAGTTCAGTTCTAGTTCAGTTCTAGTTCAGTTCGAGTTTAGTTCTAGTTCAATTCTAGTTCAGTTTTAATTCAGTTCATTTTTAGTTCTATTTCAGTTCTAGATTCAGTTCTAGTATAATTCTTAATCGGTTCTAGTTCAGTTCTAGTTATTTCTTTAATAATTAACACTGTTTGTTTTATTTCATTTCTTTTGCATTTTCTTAATATTTTCCAAAAAAAGCTCTGTAAATGACAAAAAACCTTTAGTGACGGTAAATTTGCAAGTAAAACTTAAGAAAAATAATACAAATAACAAAACGGAAGAAAGTTAGTATAAGAATTTTCTAAAAATTATATAAAGTTTTTAGCTAAAACACTTGTAAAGCACTTTTGTGCAAAATATCCAAACTATAATAGTTATTAATTTAAGATTTCTTTCCACACAGACGTTCCCAACCACCGACCATAAGTTGTGCAGCTATAACCTCCACCTCACCCACTCCTCATCAGATAAATGGCCAACATCAGCATCAATATCAGCAGCAATTGCAAACGCAACAACAACAACATCATCATCAGTATCATCAACAGAATCTGAATAGTCCTTTAAAATTACTTGATCGTCCCTATGCTCCCTTAAAAACGCCAACTTTATTAAATGGCAATCGTACACCCAACTCGGCCTCATCCTCCTCGACCTCAACAGCCACAGCATTTGAATGGCCCCGAGTGACTGTTAATAAAATGAATAAGAAAACATAATCATTATTTTAGTTTGACTAAAAAAAATGCTCAAATTGTAATTGAAGCCATATTTATATTAAATTATCTAAAAAAGTAATATTAAGAACTTTTTTCTAAAAAAAAAAATATCAAAATTCTAAATTTTAGTTTTATAAACTTAAAGTAAGCAAAACCCATTTTCTATGTTAAGCCTTTATTGTAAGTAAATTGTTATATTTTAAATCTATTTGGTTTTTATGTTTAATTTTTCTGCAAGCCCAGTATTTCCAGGTTAAAATGTATTTTTGTTTGTAGTGTGTTTAGTTGTATGTAGTTTTTATGAAATCCCCCTCCCCCCAGACCTAAGTCATAACATTGTAGTTTTCTGTTTGTATACTTCTGGCTAAGTTTTGACTTTATGTAAATGTATGTTTAAGTTTTAGTGTTTAAAATGATTTTTTTAATTAATTAAGTTTCTTTTTTAACAATTATTTATTTAATGTTTATTTTGTACTTTTTTTATCCCATTTAGTTTTGATATTGCAAAACTTTTTATAATAAAACACATCATAATACTCCATAAAATAATAATTTTTAGTTGTTTTTTTCTTTTAATTTTAATTAAAATCAACCAAAACTAAAGTGCCTTTCCGAAAGATATTTAAAATGTAAACAAAATCAATTTTCTCCTAAAATATTACAATAAAAACGTTGAAAATGTGTTAAATTTACTTAAAATTGTTTAATTTATTAGAAAATAACAAAAAATCGACATAAAATTTTTTTCATTTTTTGAAAAGAGTATAGTCTTTTCAAAATTTGCAAAAAATCGATTTCGTATTTTTCATCATAGAATCACTCCACGCATTGTTTTACATCATTTCCATAAATATTTTTTCATTTGGAACACCCTAACGGCAGTAGACTGGTTTATAATTGAATTTTATAATTTTCACCTAAACACCAGGCGTTCAGTCAGCAGCAGCTGGTTGCTTTGTATAATTAAAATGTTTTTTCATTGCAAAAAAACTTCACATACCTTAAGGCTCTAAATAAAAATATTTTTAACACACAAAGCTTATGGAGGAAACGTTTTTAATTAGCTCCTAAAAGTATGTGTCAGTTATGTTAAATGTAAAAAATGCAGAACTTAAACGTTATGACCAGGGTTGCCAACTCTCAGTTTTTAAGAAATTCACAGGATTATTATATTAAAAGACCGGAATGTTTACTTTAAATATTTTTAAGTAGTTTTTATTTGAAAATTTATAATAACTTACAATTTTACATTATTTTTATGCAGTTTAGCTAGATTTTGTAAATTTACATACAAATTTATCAATTTTAATAAAAAAAATTACTGTAAGAAGTGGACCGACCGGATAATTTCAGTTGGGAGGACCTGCAAGTATAAAAAAATTATGAATTAATCACCTTGGAATGAAAGACAGATAGATAGATAGATAGATAGATAGATAGATAGATAGATAGATAGATAGATAGATAGATAGATAGATAGACAGATAGATAGATAG
>NC_060953.1:10810121-10816065 GCF_022045245.1 Lucilia cuprina | reverse complement strand
CTAGTCTATAGTCTAGTCTATAGTCTAGTCTATAGTCTAGTCTATAGTCTAGTCTTTAGTCTAGTCTATAGTCTAGTCTATAGTCTATTCTATAGTCTAGTCTATAGTATAGTCTATAGTCTAGTCTATAGTATAGTCTAGTCTATAGTCTAGTCTATAGTCTAGTCTATAGTTGTAGTCTACTCTATAATCTAGTCTATAGTCTAGTATATAGTCAGTATATAGCCTAGTGAATAGTATAGTCTATAGTCAAGTCTAGTCTACCGTTTAATCTATAGTTTAGTTTCTAGTCTGTAATCTAGTATATAGTCTGAACTTAAGTCTTGACTATAGTTAAGTTTATAGTGTTGTCTATAAAAAAAACATCTTAAAATAACCACTTTCTTTAAAAGTTATGAGGATTATTTAACAAAAATTAAAATGCCCTGTTGCGTATGATTAATATTAATGCAAACATTTAAATGAAACACTTTCTAAGAAACTGTCTAATTCACAGCTTGAATACTTGATTTTTTTTTGTTTAGATAGTACTTTAGTATTTGCATTAAAATACCTTGAAATTTAATTAAACAAGCAGAAGAAAAGAAAATTAAAATTTTTTGAGAGAAAAACTGTCATTTACTTTAAGTGGCTGTTAGAATTTAAAGATATTCTGTGAATTAAGTAATGGAAATATACAAAATTAAAAAAAAAAAAAAAACTATTTGTACAGGAGGGGGATAAGTGTTTATTTAATTTTAAACAATTAAACAGTTTATGGTATTAGTGTTTGAATTTTTAATATAAAAAAATCGTTATAATCTAGAAAATCATCATTATCATCATCATAATTACTTATCATCATTAGTGTGGTTTGTTTCTAGAGTACAATTTCTATTTAATTGTAGTTTAGAGCAAAAAAAAAAAACTTTATAAAAACTAGAAATAACTTTATTTACTGTTTTATTTACCCTTAAGATTTTACGTTAAGACTTCTGCTCGTTGTGGTAATTAAAAGTTGTCTAGAATGTTATTTTTAAAAGTTTGCAAAAGAAAAAATAAACTAAAATTTAAACCAGAATATTAGAGGGAAAAAAGTTATTATTGAATGTGCAAAGTAAATGAAAACAATTGTTCAATTCTCAAGATGAAATTGTATTGTTTGCGGAAAAAAAGAGGAAAATTTAGTTTCACAAACAAGAGAAATTTTAATCTAAAACTTATTATATTGAATAACTAGACAACTAGGCCGTCGTATAGATTTTCAAGTCTATTTTATAAAAAAGTCACAAGATAACATTTAAAAGTCATGGTTCTTTTTAAAAATACTTTTTTTTAAAAAAGTGACTTAAGTCCTTTTTGCTTATATGGTTTTCTATTTGTTTGACTATCCTTGAGTTTTAACAATTTTATTATCTTTGATTGGCTTTGACTAAAAGCTTGTCTCACTGGGGGAATTTATTTCTGTTAAATTCTAAAGACAAAAATTTCGTATAGTGGGGTTGATGTGTTTAAAGTATATTTCACAAAGCCATCTTTCGCTTAATATTGTTTTATTTGGTGTTTAAAGCTTCTTTAAATTTTAAGTAAACGTTTACAAAAAGAATTGTTGCTTTAGCTTAAGTAATCTCAGAGTAATAACAATTTATGTAAAATAATCATGAATTAATATTAATCATACGCCACATAGTACATAAATTTAAAGTAATTGTTAAAAATTGTATTACAAAACAAAAAAAAAAAACGTTTGAAAAGCAATATAGGAGTAAATAATAGACCATGATCACATTCTATAAATCATAAATTATTGATCTATTTATTCATTATGAAAAGCATCTAACGGTGATTTCTAATTGATCAAACTTAAGCATGGATCATGGATGTCTATTTGGTAAAACTAAATCGCCAATTATTGGTCTCTCATCGATTTTTTTTTTTTGGTTAAACTTAAGACATTATTTACTGGTTTCTCTATTTAGTTATTTTAAGTATTGATCTTTGATCACTAATTGTTCATCAATGATCTCTATTTGGTCTAACTAGATCGCCAATTATTGGCCTCTTTTTTTGGTTAAATTTAAGGCATTATTTACTGGTCTCTCTATTTGGTTATTTTAAGTTTTGATCTTTAATCACTAATTGTCGTTCAATGATCTCTTTTTAATCTAACTTAAGCACCGTTTATCGATCTACATTCGTTTAAATTGTAGTGGCGATCATTAAGAGATTTAAGACAATTCCAGATATCAATCGCTGATCTCTATTTGGTTATTTTAAGCATCAAACGTTAATCTTTAATTGGTCAAATTTAGGCGACGATCACTGATCTCTATTCAGTCAAACTAAACTAAAAAAATCAATCCTTAATCTCTTTTGTGATAAAATTCAAGCCATCAATTATTGATCTCTATTTGGCAACATTAAACGTTGATTGTTTATGTCTAATTGGTCAAACTTAAGTATCGATCATTGATCTCTATTTCGTCTTAATCTCTTAAAGTTTACAATCCATCATTGATCACTTGTTGGTGCAATTTAAGGCATTTATTCTCAATCTCTTTATGAATATTTTAAACAACGATCTTTGATCTTTAATTGTTCAAACTTAAGCATTGATCATTTGTTTCGATTTGGTTAAATAAAAGCTCTGAGTATTGATCACCAATTCGACAATCTTTAGATTCGATCACTGATATCTATTCGATCCAATTCAAAAGATCGATTCAATTATAAGCAGCGATTATTGATCTTTAATTGTCCAAAATTAACAATAGATCAAATTGATCTATATTTGCTAAAGTGTCGAATATTGATCTTCAATTGCTCCCACTTTAGAAATGATAATCTTTAGATTCGATCACTGATCTCTATTTGATCAAATTCAATACATCGATTCAATTTTAAGCAGCGATTATTGATCTTTAAAATTCCAAACTTAACCATAGATCAGATTGATCTCTATTTGCTTAAACTAAAATGTAGATGATTGATCTTCAATCGCTCCAACTTTAGAAACGATTATTAATCTTCCTCTTTTTCTAATGTAAGGCCTCAATAGCTGATATCTATTTGGTTATTTTAAGTAACGATCGGTGTTTTTTAGTGACAATCAATGATCTTCATTTTGTCTAACTAAAGAATCAAATATTGATCTTCAAACGGTCAAAGCTCAGATTCGATCTTTGATCTCTTTTGAAAGATTTTTTTTCATTTTGTACTTTGATCGTTTATAAACGTTAGGATCACTGATCTTGGTTCGGTACAACTTTAGCCTCGATCATTTCTTATCGTTTAGCCAAATAAAAGTGTAGATCGTTGATCTCTATTTGTTCAAAGTTTAGTCTCGTTTAACCTCTCTTTTCACTCCAACTTAAGCGTAGATCATTGATCTATACTATTTTAGGATCTATCATTTTTTAACCTTTTAGTCAAATTAAAGTGTCGATCATTTATTTATTTTAAGTGTAATTTAACATATTGATCGTTAGCTAATCTCTATTGTTCCCAAGTTTGTACCTTTAAAGCGCCAGACCTTGATTTCTATCTGTTTCAATTTAAGTCTTTATTTTGATCAATTTAAAACTCAATTCTTGATCTCTTTTTCGTCCGACATAAGCGTTGATCATCGTTGATCTCAACTAGGGTTAATTTAAAGCCGATTGATGATCTCTAATTTAAGTGTCGATCGTTGATCTCTTATTAACTCAATTAATTCCAAGATCATTTATTACTATTTGTAGAAACTAAAGAAACTAATTTGAGCGCTAATAGTTATTTATATAATTTAAGGATCGATTGATGAACTTTATTAAGTGGGCCTCAAGCATTAATCATTGATCTCAATTAGATTCAATTTAATGGAAATTGATGATCTTTAATTTAAGCCTCGATCGTTATTCTTGACGTTTCATTGATCGATCTCTCTTTGTTTAGACAAATTTTATTACAAATTGTTGATCTCTATAGGGCTTAACTTAAGCGACGATCAGTGATCTTATGTTAGTTCGATTTAAAGACTGTTTGAAGATCTTTATTTGGATCAATTTTAGCATCGATCATTGATTTTCTTTTGGTATAATTTAAATCATTTCATTTAAAGTTTAGCATGGATCGTTAATCTCTCGATCATTGATCACAGCAGTATGTAATTTAGACAAAATTCACATTAATCGACGATCATTAATCTCTTTATGAAAGTATCGATCGATTGATCTCCAGAGTATGCAAATAAAATTCAAATGATCGTCGATCATTGATCTCTTTTAGGTACAATTTCGTTTCCTTGATCTTTATTTAGACTAGCTCTTCGAATTAAATACAGCTTGAAGATCTTTATTTGGATCAATTTTAGCATCGATCATTGATCTTTTTTGATATAATTTAAAACATTTCATTTAAAGTTTAGCTTGGATCATTGATCTCTTTTTAGGTCAACTAAAGTATCGATCATTGGTCTCAGCAGTGTGTAATTTGTATATATTTCAAATGATCGTGGATCATTGATCTCTTTTTTAAAAGCATTGATCTATTGATCTCAATAGTATACAAACAATTCAAGTGATCATTGATAATTGATCTCGTTTAAATCCAGTTTCATTTCTCTCGTTTTTGTTCAGCCTAAAAGCTCTAACAAAAGCGTCGATCATTGATCTCTTTTTTAAAAGCATTGATCTATTGATCTCAATATTATACAAACAAATCAAGTGATCATTGATAATTGATCTCGTTAAAATTCAATTTCTTTTCTCTCGTTTTTGTTGAGCCTAAAAGCTTTTTGCTAAAGTTGTAAGAATTTCTGTTTACTTTCATTTTTCACTTGTGCCAATTTGCAAACAACCTTTAAAAGCAAAAAGCTTGCCTAATTTCAAATTCTATAATTGTCCTCAAATTTACTTCCCTTAACTAAGTTTCATTTCCCACAGGAATTATCTATAAATATTTGTTTGGGATTTTTTTCTTTGAGGGAAATCTAAATATTTTAACATTTCATGTTTATTTTTGTTGCTTTGTGTGAATTTTTAAAAATAACGTGCTAAAAGTTTAAGTACACTTTTACTGACACCAAACCCTGCCTTCAATCCATTACACTAATGAAATCAATGAAGAAGAAACAAAAAAAGTGGGTAAAATATATAAAAAAAAAACGAAAAAAATATAAAATCAAAGACCTTAAATTAAACGCTCCCTAAAGATTTAAAAAGAACTCATCACATAAATGTCTGTGTATTTTTTTTTTGTCAAAGTACAAAGTAAAGACATTTTTAAGTTATAATTTGATAGATTTTGTTAGAACAACAACAACAAAAATGAAGAAAAAAAAAACAAAAAGGCCTGATAAACATATTTTAAAGTTAATAAGTAGCTATTTTATATAAAAAACTTCAAAAGTTTTACTTTCTTTTAAATTTCTTTAATTTTAATATATAAAACACAACATTTCTGTACCACGCAGCGTATGAGTGTTATTATTTTAAATAAATTTTAATTTATAAGTTATTTTAATACTCACATTATTGTTTGTACTCAAAATAGAATCCCCAGCACCTGCTTACAGATATTTATAGAACATTCCTGCAAAAAAAAATAAATAAATGCAATAAAATTTTATAACTTCAGAAGACTTTTTGTGAAGGAGTTCACAATTATAAATAGAAATTTTAATAATTAATTGGAAATAACATAAAAACTGTCTTTTAAACAAGACTCTTTTCTATACGAAATACTGTCTTCAACAAAACACTTTTCTATATGAAAATTGTCTTTTGAACAAGACACTTTTTTCTATACGAAAAACTCTCTTGAACAAGACACTTTTTTCTATACGAAAAACTGTCGTGAACAAGACACTTTTTTCTAAACGAAAAACTGTCTTGAACAAGACACTTTTTTCTATACGAAAAACTGTCTTGAACAAGACACTTTTTTCTATACGAAAAACTGTCTTGAACAAGACACTTTTTTCTAT
>NC_060953.1:10806702-10810021 GCF_022045245.1 Lucilia cuprina | reverse complement strand
AGACTAGACTATAGACTAGACTATAGACTAGACTATAGACTAGACTATAGACTAGACTATAGACTAGACTGTAGACTAGACTATAGACTAGACTGTAGACTAGACTATTGACTAGACTATAGACAAGACTATAGACTAGACTATAGACTAGACTATAGACTAGACTATAGACTAGACTATAGACTAGACTATAGACTAGCATGAAATATATTAAATGTGGTAATCAGCTGATAAATTTCATTATCATATTTAGTGGAATGACTTTTCAATATTTTAAATTAAATTATCAATATATTAAATTTCTGGTTCTTCATTATTGACATCTTGATTAGTGCATTCTTCATCAAAAGTAGCTTTTTGTTCGTCGTCTCAATTGTTGCCTTTAATCTTGATAACTTTTTATGATATTTAGAATATTTCGCGGATTTGGAAATGTCATCGTTATCTTCTTTCAAAAGATTACAATTTATCTGCTGAAGATGAAACACTCTTGGAAACAACATACTTCTTTTGAACATCAAGAGTGTTAAGATTCAAATAGTTCAAAAGATTAACCTTTTCAAAAGTTTTTTCAAGAGTTTCTAAAGTTTGCAAACCAATAAAATAAAGACACGTCTATCAATAGATAACTGATCAAATACAATATTTCCCGTACTTTCGTTATAAATTTAACAACAACAAATATTTAATTAATATAAACGTCATATTAAAATAAAATGAAAGATAAATAAACAAAAAACAAGTGGAAACAAGTAGCGCTATTGTCACTCTATGGAAACCAATAAGCAGCCGAAGAAATATCGAGGTTTCAAATCAAATGACAAATTTAAAACACTTCCCGCACTATTTTAAAAACCACATAGTCCAAACATAGACTAAAACTTAAAATATATATAACACTTGTGTCAATATTATTGATTTAAGTAAATAATTTTAAAAATAACTGTGAAAATAACATAAATTCAAAATAGTTTTTATCCAAATTAAAGTATAAATATAGGAAATTTTGTCAAAAACTTAGTAGTTTTTAATTTGATTTTGATTCGCGCCAATATTGGATTAACTAGAATAAAAACATGCGCTTTATAGCAGTTCTCCTGATTTTAGGATTTGTATCCTATAATGTTTCGGCTAAACCCTTTAGCTCTCAAGTCGATGTGGATCAACCCGAATCATACTCTCTATCTCAAGAATCTCTAGATATGAGTGATGTATCGGATGGAGTTTCAGAAGAATTAGAATCGGTATCTTTGGAAAGAAGAAAACGTAGTGCTTCGTCAGAATCCGAGGAATCTTCCGAGTCATCGGAATCTTCTGAGTCTCAGGAAAGAAAGAAACGTAGTGCTTCATCAGAATCTGAGGAGTCTTCCGAATCATCAGAATCTTCTGAATCACATGAAAGAAGAAAGCGTAGTGCTTCTTCAGAATCAGAGGAATCTTCTGAGTCAAAATCTTCGGAATCCTCAGAATCTGCTGAATCTGAAGGTAACGATGAAGAGCCCAAAGAAGAAGACGACGAAGATAAGGAAGAAGGTGATGACAATGTCGAAGATGATGATGATGATGATGAAGAAACCAATGTTGATGTAGAAAGTGATGATGAATCTCAAGAACGAAAGAAACGTAGTGCTTCATCAGAATCTGAGGAGTCTTCCGAATCATCAGAATCTTCTGAATCACATGAAAGAAGAAAGCGTAGTGCTTCTTCAGAATCTGAGGAATCTTCTGAGTCAAAGTCTTCGGAATCCTCAGAATCTTCTGAATCTAACGAATCTAAAGGTAAGGATGAAGAATCCAAAGAAGAAGTCGAAGATAAGGAAGAAGATGATGACAATGTCGAAGATGATGATGATGAAGAGCCCAAAGAAGAAGTCGAAGATAAGGAAGAAGGTGATGACAATGTCGAAGATGATGATGTAGAAGGTGGCAATGATGAAGAAGATCAAACCGATGATGATGATGAACCAGAAGCTGGTGACGTTGATGAAGAGGAACTGGAAATAGAAGGAGTTGTGGATGATAAACCATCTGAAGATGGTGCTGCCGTTGATGATGAACCTACAGTTGGAAACGAAAATGTCGATAATACACCATTCTTCGAAACACAAGTTGATGGAGCTGAAGATGAATCATTAGAAGAAGATGAACCTGCAGTTGAAAACGAAGATGCCGATGATGAAGCATCCTCCGAAACTCTAGTTGATGGTGCTGAAGAGGAATCACCCGAAGAAGAAAGTGCTGATGTTGATGATGAATCCTTAGTTGGAGACGAAGATGTTGATGATGAATCATCCTCCGAAACTCTAGTTGATGGTGCTGAAGATGAATCACCCGAAGAAGATAGTGCAGCCGTTGATAATGAGCTCACAGTTGGATACATAGATGTTGATGATGAATCATCCTCCGAAACTGAATCACCCGAAAAAAATAGTGCTGCTGTGGATGATGAGCCCACAGTTGGAAACGTAGTTGTCGATAATGAACCAACCGCCGAAATTGCTGTCGATGGTGCTGAAGCTGAAACGCTTTCAGAAGATAAAGCTGCCGTGGATGACAACAAGAAGCCAGTCTCACAAGTTGGACTGCCCATCGTTGAAGCTTTTCGCCATTTCTTAGGAAAATATGTTTTGTAATGAAAACGGTTTCATTAAATATGAAAAGAAATCTAAGTTAAGTTTCCTCTAACTTAAATAAATTTAGTTTTAAATGAGCAATTAAGTAAAAATAGGTTTTTAATATATATATAAAAAAATTTCTTTAGGAAGTTATCATCGAAAATTCCCCAAAAAAAGTTCCTAGTATTAAACAATATATAACGTTTTCGTTTTATTCATTACAATCGCTTAAATTTTCATTGGAAATGTAAACAAATATCTGAAAAAGTTAAATATTCGTATCATTAGGAAGCACGTAGAATTTTTCATCTATGATTTTATAGTGTAAATAAATTTACTTGACTTTGCCAGACACATGGTCATTTATAAAGATTGGATAAACGTGCACTTACATATACATATGTATCTATGTTAAAAATAGATTTTGTCAAACAACTAAAT
This sequence comes from Lucilia cuprina, assembly GCF_022045245.1. NCBI lineage: Eukaryota > Metazoa > Arthropoda > Insecta > Diptera > Calliphoridae > Lucilia > Lucilia cuprina. The sequence goes on along the minus strand of NC_060953.1, from coordinate 10,806,965 downwards.
TAATAAGTCAAGCTAAATAAATTATATACCCAGTAGTTCTGGATTAATTTAGACAAAGTTCTTTTATACTACTAAAAACTCAATTGTTCCTTTTATATCACCCCAAGTTCACTTCTAGTTTAGTTATAGTTCAGTTCGAGTTCAGTTTTAGTTAGTTTCTAGTTCAGTTCTAATTCAGTTCTAGTTCAGTTCTAGTTCAGTTCTAGTTCAGTTCTAGTTCAGTTCTAGTTCAGTTCTAGTTCAGTTCTAGTTCAGTTCTAGTT
>NC_060953.1:10804375-10806602 GCF_022045245.1 Lucilia cuprina | reverse complement strand
AACTGAACTAGAACTGAACTAGAACTGAACTAGAACTGAACTAGAACTGAACTAGAATTGAACTAGAACTGAACTAGAACTGAACTAGAACTGAACTAGATCTGAACTTTCCTAACTTTTCTATACGAAAAGTGTCTTGATCAAAGCTGTCTGGAACACTTTCCTATATGAAAACTGTCTTGAACAAGACACTTTTGTATACGAAAACTGTCTTGAACAAGACACTGTCTTGAAAAAAACACTTTTCTATACGAAAACTGTCTTGAACGCTTTCCTATACGAAAACTGTCTTGAACAAGACACTATTCTGTGAGAAAACTGTCTTAAATAAAACACTTTTCTATTCGAAAACTGTTTTGAACAAGACACTTTCCTACACGAAAACTGTCTTGTATAAGACACTATTCTATAGAAGAAATCTGTCTTAATAAGACTGTGCTCTGTAAGAAAACATTCTTAACAAGACTGTGTTCTGTAAGGAAACTGTCTTGAACAAGATACTTTTCTAAAGAAAAAATACCCTTTTTTACAAAAAAGTTATACTCCTAATGAACTTTTAATTATCCAATTATTTAACAGAAAGCATGACAAAAAAATCCTTAACAAATTGCAATAAAAAGCAAAAATCGAGTTATAGTTATTAACTACACAAAAAAATGCTTTTAAAAGAAATATAAACCAGAGCGTATGATTGATATTAATTCATAGAAAAATAAAAAAACCATAAAAAAAACAATATTGCAGCTTTTAAATTTATTTGAGAAATAAATTAAAATATTTAGCAATTAAATTGTTACACTTGAATGGTTCTTTTAAAATGAAGTTTATCAAATTTAACAAATTAAACAATTAAAAAAATTGTTTATCCAAAATGACAATTGAATTAAAAAGAAATTTATGAATTGCCTTATTCATGAACATTTATCAAAGGTTTATAAAACACATTTTGCATGAAAATTTTATTTATAAACTATTGATAAAAGTTTACGAATAAGACTCAAAATATTTAAAGAAAATATAAAGTAATATTAATCACACGCCCTAAAGTATGCAGTTAAATAAAATACAATAAATAGCCTTAATAGCTGCAATATAAAATAACTGTTGATATTTAGCTCTTAATGTACATATTTTAATAATATGCTCCCATATATTTTAATGATTATACAACCATTATTCTTTGCAATTTTTCTTTAAGGAAAGAAAAATTTACATTCTGTCTTGCATTTTAAAAAATAAGCAAAATAATAAGAATAAAATTGTTTTGATTTTATAACTTACTCTCATACAAGAAGCTATTTCTGCATGCGCCTTTAATGTTGCAATCTATTTTTATTTAAATATATTTAAAAAGAAAATATTTATAATTTTTTTAAAATAATAAAAACTACAGACAACAGAGATAGTTAAAAAGAAAAAAAAAAACAATTTTAAGATTTTATGCTTAAGATTTTTTCCATCTTTTGTACATAAAATAGTATTCAACAGAAACAAAAAAATATGCAAAATATTATATTATAGTTTAAGTATAATATCTTATTAAATCTTTTAAGGAGATTTAATTTTGTAAAATCTCAAAAAGTATCTTCAACAATATCATTATAAATATCAAAAAGAATTTCTTTGAAATGTAAATTAGTTTAAAAACAACAACACTTTGAAGAAAATTTAACAATTATTTTATGAATTAAATATTAATCATACGCTCTAGGTTAAAGAAACTAGATTTATTATAAAGAATTTTAATATAAAGAATGGCTTAATAAGAAAGTTTTAATAAAGAAAAACTGTTTTCCTATAGAAAAGTATCTTGTTTAACACAGTTTTTCTGTAGGAGACTGTCTTGTTCAAGATAGTTTTCTAATAGAAAAGCGTCTTATTCAAGAGAGTTTTCGTATAGAAAAGTTTCTTGTTCAAGATAGTTTTCTTAAAGAAAAGTGTTTTGTTGAAGACAATTTTCTTATTGAAAAGTGTCTTGTTCAAGACAGTTTTTCGTATAGAAAAGTGTCTTGTTCAAGGCAGTTGTTCAAGTTGTTCAAGACAGTGTCTTGTTCAACACAGTTTTTCGTATAGAAAAGTGTCTTGTTCAAGACAATTTTTCGTATAGAAAAGTGTCTTTTTCAAGACAGTTTTTCGTATAGAAAAAAGTGTCTTGTTCAAGACAGTTTTTCGTATAGAAAAAAGTGTCTTGTTCAAGACAGTTTTTCGTATAGAAAAAAGTGTCTTG
>NC_060953.1:10802397-10804275 GCF_022045245.1 Lucilia cuprina | reverse complement strand
AGATAGATATATTTATACATAACTATAGGTATAAATTTAAAAAAATAACTTAAAAATAATAAAAACTATAATATTTGTAAAAATATTTCTTTAAACTTGAAAAATTCATTTTTACTTCAACAGCTCTTCGCGGGTTAATTGATTAATATCCTTAGCAATCAACAGGTTTTTACAGCATACGGAATTTCTTTTACAAATTGTTAAAAATTATTATGCTCTTTTGTTATCTAAGATGTAATAATAATGTTCTACAAAACGCCTACAAAATATAATCTAGTACGAAAACACGTACAATAATAAAACAACAAAAGTACAGCAACAGTTTTCAGTTTTAAAAGAAACCCACAAACAACAAACAATCACAGTTATAATAATACCAAGAACAACAACAAACACAGGCAATTACATAAAAGTTTTTACTATAACAGGATTTAAAAACAAAGTGAAAGAGAGAGAGACATAGAGACAGAGAACAGAAATTCATAGAAAGAGCGTTAACGAGAAGAGAAAAAAAACCGCTATAAGGCAAAAAGCTTTTCAAAGTATATTATTAACGGCAAAGCTTACTTCAAAGACATGTAAACACAAACAAAACATATGGAAAATAAACATGACAAATTACGTCGAAACAAAACACATTTCAAATCCTGACGTGGTGCGAAATACTCGTGCAAAAATAGATCCTAGCGCAAACGGTTAAAGATAAATTAAATTATTTTTTGATAAAAAAAAAAACGGTAGATTTCTAATAAAATTACAAATCTGGAAATAAAATTAAAATCTAAAATAAAAAAACATAAAAATGCAAAATTATATTTGAGAAAAAATAAATAAAAATATTAAAGAATTGAAAAAGTAAATTTTTGGAAATTCAAATAAAAATATTTTTTTTTTTATAGAAAACAAGTATTTTTTATAAAAGTGTTTTCATATAAAGAAAAAGTGAAAATTTTGTGTAAAAATATCATGAATTTAGAAAATTTTTAAAATTGATAAAAACAAAAATAATCCTTTTGGGAATATTTAAAAAATTTTATAATTTTAAAATTTAAAAGGTAAGTTTTAGTTCATATTTTTTTAAACAAAAATATCTTTAAATTTTCAAAATTTCTCAAATTTCCTAAAATTTTCTACCATATTGTACCAATTATATTTTATATTCCGTTATTTTCAATATTTTATCATCATTCAAAAAAAATTTATATAAACCAAAAACAGGAAAAAACCTTTGCCAAACTTCGAACATGTACTCTTATCATTATTAATTTTATCGGGGATTATTTTGTTCTATCTTTAGTGCTATTTGTCTTATCTATTAATTTTTTTTCTATATATTTTCTGTTTGTTTGTTCTCCTGCTGCTGCCCACGTTTTCCCCGTGTTTTGTTTCTTTTCCAAATAAAGTGCTAAAATTACAAGGGCTTTTATGGTTTTGAATTAGTTTTTTGTTTCGCATTTCTAGATAGAATAACAAATCAGTTTTATACTTGTCTTTCATATTAAAATGTGTTTTTTTTTTATTTTTTGTTGGACCCCTACTAAGAGTCCTATTTCATTTTGTTAAGGTCTTTTTTGGAGGGTTATTTGTTCATTATTTTTTGTCACTATAAAAAAAAGGAACACACATTTTGAAATGTATTGTTATTGTTAACTCTGTGTATGTGAGTTTTGTGAGGACTGTTGCATACTTTTAGGCTTTAATTGCAAAGTATTTTGTTTTTTTATTTTGACCAACAGTTTTGAGGGTGTTATTCATACATAACTACATATTTATCTACATATCTATCTACATATCTATCTACATATCTATCTATCTATCTATCTATCTATCTATCTATCTATCTATCTATCTATCTATCTATCTATCTATCTATCTATC
>NC_060953.1:10799817-10802297 GCF_022045245.1 Lucilia cuprina | reverse complement strand
TATAGACTAGACTATAGACTAGACTATAGACTAGACTGGAGACTAGACTATATACTAGACTATGGACTAGACTTTTGACTAGACTATAGACTAGACTAAACATTTGACTATAGACTAGACTATAGACTTGACTATAGACTAGACTATAGACTAGACTATAGACCAGACTATAGACTAGACTATAGACTAGACTATAGACCAGACTATAGACTAGACTATAGACTAGTCTAAAGACTTGACTATAGACTAGACTATAGACTAGTCTAAAGACTTGACAATAGACTAGACTGTAGACTAGACTATAGATTAGACTATAGACTAGACTATAGACTAGAATATAGACTAGACTATAGATTAGACTATAGACTAGACTATAGACTAGAATATAGACTAGACTATAGACTAGACTATAGACTAGACTATAGACTAGATTATAGACTAGACTATAGATTAGACTATAGACTAGACTATAGACTAGACTATAGACTAGGCTATAGACAAGACTATAGACTAGACTATAGACTAAAATATAGACTATTTACAAGACTATAGACTGAACTATAGACTAGATTATAGACTAGACTAGACCATAGACTGGATTAAAGACTATACTATAGACAATGCTATAGACTATACTATAGACAAGGCTATTGACTAGACTAAACTCTAGAATAGATTATACTATATTCTGAACTTTAGACTAAACCATAGTCTGGACTATATACTAGACTACAGTCAAGACTATGGACTAGACTATAAACTAGACTATAGTCTATACTATACACTTGACTAAAGTCTGGACTAAAGACTCAACTATAGTCTGGACTAAAAACTCGACTATAGTCTGGACTATAATCTCGACTGTAGTCAGGTCTTAAGACTCTACTTTAGTCTTGACTTTAGTCTAGTATAGTATGGGTTAGAGGCTATACTATAACTAAATTATAGCCTAGACTACATACTAAACTAAAAAGAATCGAATAAGTTTAAAATTAGATCTGCACTGCAAATTATACAAAACTCTGACTTATAGTCTAATCCGCAATCTGTACTCTCCTGCTGTCTAGCCTATTTACATCTCTATAGTCACTCACACATATAGTCTATTATATAGACTCGCCTTCCGTAAAAGTTTTTTGTTCATAGGTTGACTATGAATTGGAGTTCTAAATAACTGTCTATTAACAGGCTGCTGGTATTTTATAAATACTATAACATTTCTATTTATAAGTTACACTAATAAAACATTAAGAATATAACTGTTTTCTTTTTCCAGTACCTTTTGGTGACTGTCAGAGTGTTTGTCTGTTTGTTAGCTGATTTCAAAAATTAATAAAATAAACATTGATTTTTGGGTTACCAAAGTTTTTTATGATTATTACTTCAATGCATTGTTGTTGTTATTGCTATAATAATTTTTTGTTTACATTTTGTATTAACAATAAATATAAATTGCCTTCAAGGTTCAAATTTAATTTAAACATGTAACATTTGGTGGGGAAGTGTCTCATTAAAATGAAAGAGAAAAAAACAGCAACAAAAACGAAACCTTTTTTTCGATGAGAACAACTACAATAAAGGAGCTTTGAAAACTAAGAATTGTTAAAAAAAATTAACATACTTTTTTTAAATTATCCCTTTTTTAGTTGAAAAAATATATATGCCAAAAAAGGATACAAAAGTAACAGCATATATGAATTTCTGTTTGGGTTTAATCTTGAAAAAAATCACAACAAATGTGAAAATTTTTTATTTCTCTACTTTTTTCCATAAATCCACAGTTTCATTAAATATTCGCTGTATAGTCGTTCTTATCACTTAATGAACAACATTATAACACAAACAAAAGAAGAGAAAAGATAGAGCATTTTACAGAATATATATTTCTATGGTTTCCAGCTACTATGTTTGTATGTGTATGTGTTTTATTCTTGTATTGTGCTAAAATTAACCTTTTGTTACGGACATAAAGATAACATCCGTTTCAAATTTAAATTTTTCTTTTTAATGTATTTTTTTTTTTGAAAAATATTTTTAATAATCTTTATGAGTTTTAAAGTAAAAGGAGTTTTGAATTTGTCAAGGTTTTTAAGTGAACTAAAAGTTGTTTGTAATCAGCCTCTAATGGCCTCTAGGGAGGGGAAGTTACGAATTTACATAAAACATAAACACCTGTATAAAATATTTAAATCAAATAAAAAAAAATTGCAAACAGAAGGGGCTGCATAACTGAAATATAAAGAATTCTATAGTCTAGTCTATAGTCTAGTCTATAGCCTAGTCTATAGTCTAGTCTATAGTCCAGTCTATAGACTAGTCTACAGTCTAGTCTATAGCTTAGTCTACAGTCTAGTCTAGTCTATAGTCTAGTCTATAGTCTAGTCTATAGTCTAGTGTATAGTCTAGTCTATAGTCTAGTCTATAGTCCAGTCTATAGTCCAGTCTATAGTCTAGTCTATAGTCTAGTCTATAGTCTAGTC
>NC_060953.1:10796524-10799807 GCF_022045245.1 Lucilia cuprina | reverse complement strand
AGTCTATAGTCTAGTCTATAGTCTAGTCTATAGTCTAGTCTATAGTCTAGTCTATAGTCTTGTCTATAGTCTAGTCTATAGTCTTGTCTGTCTATAGCCTTATTTATAGTCTAGTCTATAGTTTATAGTCTAGTCTAGTCTATAGTCTAATATATAGTTTAGTCTATAGTCTAGTCTTTGGTCTAGTCTATAGTCTAGTCTATAGTCTAATCTATAGTCTAGTCTATAGTCTAGTCTATAGTCTAGTCTATAGTATATTCTATAGTCTAGTCTTGCCTATAGTCTAGTTTATAGCATTGCCTATAGTGTAGTCCGTAGTCTAGTCTATAGTGTACAGTTTAGTCTAGTCTATGATGTAGTCTATATTTTAGTCTATAGTCTCTTGAAGATCTTGAATTTCTACAGTTTGTATATATTGTGAATTTTGCTTATAACTGTATTTTCTCATCCAAGTCCTACTAACAAATATTACAAATATTTGTTGTTGAACAGACAAAACAATCAAAATTGCTGTGTTAACAGCATGAGAACAAATATGAATGAAAGAAAATAAACTCAAAAACAACAACCAATTGTAAGAAAAACATTATAAAACTCATAAGTAGTAGTATAAGTAAGAAAGTGTATATGTATGTATTACATCCTTGCGGTATATGAAAATTTACAAATAAAGATACACGATATGTGTTAAGAAATTGTAAATAGCTAATGCTATATACAAATGTTTCTAAGACATGTGAACACAGACATCTACATACCAACACACAAGTAACTTATATCAACACCAATATAAAGATAAAATATTATGAACTTTTAAATAAAGAAAAAAAAAAGGATATATGTACCTATAACTTTTTTAAAATTTACGCTTTGGTATGCAAAAAAAATTTAAAGCAAGAATTAAATTATAAAATAGAGGGAATGCATTTGCATATTAGTAGAATGAAAATCTTAAAACCCCTTGGATTTCATTAACATCTTCTAACTATTTCATCCATTTCATTCAATGTATAAAAACTTGGTCTGATTAAATTTATAAACCCTGACAAGTATTATGCTGTTGGCTTTATATTTTTTCCTCAACTAAAAATAAATAATAAACAAACAGCCACAAAAACTTTTATCATAATTGTTACCACAAATATGTGAAGACTGTCTAGTTTTTATAAAAACTACATAAAAATATTAAAAACCGGAAAAGTTTATAAAATATTAAAAAAGGATGCATAAGAATAAAATTTAAAAGCAAATGTATTACATATTGACAAACATGTACCTTAGGCAATAACTATGAAATTTTAAGCAATTTATTTATAACCTTCAGCTTCGTGAACCATTCTGTCTATACGTAAGCTAAAATCTGTTCTCACAATCTTCAATAATCTTCATAATTTTATCAGGCATGCATTCGAGTCTACAGACTCGAGAGTGACTACAGAGTCTATAGTCTATAGTCTAGACTAGACTATAGACTAGACTATAGACTAGACTATAGACTAGACTATAGACTAGACTATAGACTAGACTATAGACTAGACTATAGACTAGACTATAGACTAGACTATAGACTAGACTATAGACTAGACTATAAACTAGACTACAGACTAGACTATTGACTAGCCTATAGACTAGACTATAGACTAGACTATAGACTAGACTATAGACTAGACTATAGACTAGACTATAGACTAGACTTTAGACTAAGCTATATCCTAGACTATAGAATAGACTAGACTATAGAGTAGACTATAGACTAGACTATAGACTAGTCTATAGACTTGACTATGACCAAACTATGACTATACTATGACCAGACTTTGTCCAGATTATGAATAGACTATATCGAGACTGTGACTACTCCATAACTAGATTATAACAAGAATATAACTGGACTCACTTTTATGGCCCACTGTACATTCATTTCATGTGGTTTATTTATGTTCTTTCATTTTTCAAAACACAAACATGCCCAAGAAGACTTAAAGAAACTTTCTTAACCACACACTCCTTTGTCAATGTAAACACTCATTCACATGTATACTTTTCTACAACAAAAAACTTTTTTGGAGGAAATTATAAAGAGAAAAAAAACAGAAAACAAAAAATTACATAGAGTACAGTAAATTACACTTGTACTTGCAAATTACACATGTTTTTCTGTAAAATAATATTTGTCAACTTATTACAAACTTGTGAACATTTGATGAATGACAAATGTACGAAGAAGAATATAAGATAATTATATAAAATAATATTTATTTTTGTATCTGAAACCCACATGTTATATTTTATTTTTATATCTTATTTTTTACTTAATTGAAATAATAACCGGAGACAAGTTTTCTTTTTTTTTCAAAATAAGACATATTATGAAAAATTGTACCAATTATCTTTAATGTCTTATCCGGTGTAGATAAATGTTATAAATGATCAAGTTCTAACAAAATTTTCTTTACAATAACAATTTGTTTTTTTGATGTTTTCAAAGGGAATTTTCAAATAAACAATGATTTGTTATGGAGTATATAGGAGGAAATGTAAATTGGTTTATTATTAATGTAAATCCTATAAACAAATTAAGCTATTTCTTTGACTTATTATAGACGTTTTAAACAAAGTTTTTTATATTGGTCCTTTTAATTTATCCCTAAAACTAGTCTTGTTAATTATTCTACTGTCTTTAATAGTGGTAAAAAGTTGTTTTATAATTTACGCTGATCACTTTAATTTGTTTTAAAAAAAATTTATATATTTGTGATTTAAAAACTTTTTTAAGTTTTATGGACAACTTTAAATTTTACAACCATAAAGGATGAAATTTCTAGAAAATGTGTGCTCCAAAACGTTAACATGAAAAAAAAAACTGCTGAATAAAGTTGTCAAGATTTATTATAGTTAAACAACTATTTTCCACGATAGCAATTTTCTTGTCAGTAAAATACATTCACACAAATACATATAAAAGTAGTAAAAGTTATTAAGGGTATTCACAGTTAGTCCTGCCTAAAGTTTAGTCTATTCCAATTTAGTCTAGTCTATATTCTAGTCTATAGTCTAGTATATAGTTTAGTATATAGTCTAGTATATAGTCTAGTATATAGTCTAGTCTATAGTCTAGTCTATAGTCTAGTCTATAGTCTAGTCTATAGTCTAGTTTATAGTCTAGTCTATAGTCTAGTCTAGTCTATAGTCTAGTCTATAGTGTAGTCTATAGTGTAGTCTATAGTCTAGTCTATAGTGTAGTCTATAGTCTAGTCTATAGTCTAGTCTATAGTCTAGTCTA
>NC_060953.1:10794341-10796424 GCF_022045245.1 Lucilia cuprina | reverse complement strand
TATAGTCTAGTCTATAGTCTAGTCTACAGACTATAGACTAGTCTATAGTGTAGTCTATAGTCTAGTCTATAGTCCAGTCTATAGTCTAGTCTATAGTATAGTCTATAGACTAGTCTATTGTCTAATCTATAGTCTAGTCTATAGTCTAGTGTATAGTCTAGTCTATAGTCTAGTCTATAATCTAGTCTATAATCTAGTCTATAGAATAGTCTATAGTATAGTCTATAATCAAGTCTATTGTCTAATCTATGGTCTAGTCTATAATCTAGTGTATAGTCTAGTCTATGGTCTAGTCTATAATCTAGTCTATAGTCTAGTCTGTAGTCTAGTTTATAGTCTAGTCTATAGTATAGACTATAGCACTATAGTACTATAGTATATATAGTACTATAGTCTAGTCTAGTCCGTAGTGGACTATAGTACTATAGTCTAGTCAATACTATAATCTATAGTCTTAAGTATATTTTATAGTCTAGTCTATCGTCTAGTCCGTAGTGTAGTCGTTAGTCTAGTCTATAGTCTAGTCTATAATCTAGTCTAAAGTTTAGTTTATAGTCTATTCTATAGTATGGTCTAGTCTTTAGTATAGTCTAGTAAATCGTCTATGTTTTAGCCTATAATTTAGTCTATAGCCTAGACAATAGTTTAGTCTATATTCTAGTATATAGTATAGTCTTTAGTCTAGTCTATATTCTATTCTATATTCAAGTCTAGAGTGTAGTCTATAATCGAATGTATAGTATAGACTAGTCTATTGTATAATCTATTATATAGTCTATATTTTGGTCTATAGTCTAGTCTATAGTCTAGTCATTGTCAAGAAAATGGACAGGAAACACCTAAACTTGGAATATTTAAAGATAAGTTTTTTTTTTTTTATAAAAAAAGTCGCAATTTATTTCATAGAATATCTTGAATTTAATGCAGGGTGTAAGGATAAAGGTTCACTCTTTGCTACTTTTATTATTAATAGGGGTCTCCTTTTTCTTGTTTTTTCCTCTGGAATCGTTTATGTAAAAAGTTGTGACGTTGATGAGGTGGTAATGGTCTAGGTTTGGGAACGTTTTCTGATTCTGAAACACTGTTTTCTTCTACAGATTGGTTGTCGTCGTCATCTTCTTCATCATCTTCAACAGCATCATCTTCATCGTTATCTAGATTTTGATCATCGTCACTATTTACATCATTATCTTCTTCGTTATCATCATCACCACTGCTTTCTTCCTCCTCAACATCTTCATTATTATCATCCTCATCATCAGCATCTTGCACTACAACATCCTGATCATCATCATCACCTTCCTCCTCTGCTTCCTTCACACTCTCTGATTTAATTCCTTTAAAAACACTTACAACTAAGGGCTGTACTTCATTGTTAACGTCAGCTGAAGGCACTGCTTGAGCATGGACCACAGCTAAGAATAAAGCGAACACGAAAATTAAATGTAAACGCATTTTAAACTTCCCAAATAGAACTAATTAACAAGCTTAACAAAACGTGGCTCTTTATACAATTTAAAAGTCTCTTATGTTTGTTTTTTTTTTCATTGTTGTTATTTATTTTTTATTTTTTCTTGTCATTTCAAATATTCTTTCGTTATATTCTGTTTCTGATCGTTATTGACACAGTAGTTTTAGCAAAAAGAGAAAAAATACACTTGTGTTTTCTAATGTTTATTTTAAAGAATTGCGTATTTATCTTTTTAATTTATTAATAAAAATGGCTTTTTAGATATCAACAAGATTTTACTTGATCAAAGAAGTTACGAGATTTTAGTTTATAGTCTATTCTATTTGCTAGGCTATAGTTTAGATTATAGTTTAGTTATTTGCTAGTCCATAGATTATTCTATAGTCTAGTCTAAGGTCTAGTCTATAGTCTAGTCTGTAGTCTGGTCTATAGTCTAATATATAGTCTAATATATAGTCTAATATATAGTCTAATATATAGTCTAGTCTATAGTCTAGTCTATACTCTAGTCTACAGTCTAGTCTATAGTCTAGTCTATAGTCTAGTCTATAGTCTAGTCTATAGTCTAGTCTATAGTCTAATCTATAGTCTAGTCTATAGTCTAGTCTATAG
>NC_060953.1:10783881-10794241 GCF_022045245.1 Lucilia cuprina | reverse complement strand
CTATAGTCTAGTCTATAGTCTAGTCTATAGTCCAGTCTATAGTCTAGTCTATAGTCTAGTTTATAGTCTAGTCTATAGTCTAGTCTATAGTCTGGTCTATAGTCTAGTTTATAGTCTAGTCTATAGTCTGGTCTATAGTCTAGTCTATAGTCTAGTCTATTGTCTAGTCTATAGTCCAGTCTATTGTCTAGTCTATAGTCTAGTCTATTGTCTAGTCTATAGTCTAGTCTATTGTCTAGTCTATTGTCTAGTCTATAGTCTAGTCTATTGTCTAGCCTATAGTCTAGTCTATAGTCTAGTCTATAGTACATCAATATATATAAGTATATCTGTACTTATGTACATACATACATATATACATTCAATGCCACATTATTGACAAATGGAAGTGGTGATGATGACCATGGTGACGATGCTATTGAGTGTTGATGATGCTTGTGGTGAAAACTAATTTATACAGTTTGATTCCTCAATGCATTAGAAGTGCAAACAATTTGAAGTAACTAAACTGTGTTTATTATGTTAATTTATGATTTAAGGAGATAAATGAATTTGTAAATAGATGTATTTTTTTAATGAAATAATAAAATTTAAGGTTAAAATTCTTAAAAAAGCATAAAGAGTGATTGACTGTTTCATTATCAGATCAATAAGACTTGTTAATTTTATTCTTTCATTAGACAGCAACAGAAACCGAATCAAATAGTTGTTACAGCTAAGAAATTGAATCCCTAAGAGAGCTGATTAGTCTAAACGTTCAAAAGAAACAATCCAGCTTTTATCTTTTAACCACAATTTTAAACTTCTTATGACAAACTGACTGACTTTCTATATTTTACTGCAGTTGAGAAAAATGTCTGCATATATAGAAATCTATATAAATTAACTTCTTATATAGATAGAGCTTTATATAACTAAGAAAGGAAGATAGAAAGAAATAATAACTAAATTAAATAAACAGTTATTTTTAATAAGAATTAAAAGTACATGATAGTCATTTTACTTAAAACGTCATGCATAAAGTCTAGAAACAAACGTCTATAGAAAACAAAGTGGATAAAATATAAGGCAGTAGATCTTAATTCTTCCTAAAAGTTGGATTAAAATGTATGAATTAAGTTTATTTATCCTTTAAAATGGGTTAACAATTGAAAGGAGTCTATAGCTTAGTCTGTAGTTTAGTATACACTCCAGTCTACAGTCTAATGTATAGTCTAGTCTTTAGTCTAACCTAAAGTCTAGTCTATAACCTAGTCTAGTCTATAGTCTAGTCTATAGTCTAGTCTATAGTCTAGTATATAGTCTAGTCTATAGTCTAGTCTATAGTCTAGTCTATAGTCTAGTCTATAGTCTAGTCTATAGTCTAGTCTATAGTATAGTCTATAGTCTAGTCTATAGTCTAGTCTATAGTCTAGTCTATAGTCTAGTCTACAGTCTAGTCTATAGTCTAGTCTATAGACAGGTCTATAGTCTGGTCTATAGTCTATTCTATTGTCTAGTCTAAATTCCAGTCTAGACTCTAGTCTATAGTCTAGTCTATAGTTTTATCTATAGTCTAATCTATAGTCTAGTCAATACTCCAGTCTATAGTCTAGTCTATTGTCTATAGTCAGTCCATAGTCTAGTCTATAGTCTTGTCCATAGCCTAGTCTGTAGTCTAGGCTGTAGTCTAGACTGTAGTCTAGTCTGTAGTCTAGTCCATATTCTAGTCTATAATATAGTCCATAATCTATAGTTTTGTCTATAGACTAGATTAAAGTAAAGTTTATGGACTAGTCTATAGTCTTTTTTTATAGTAATCTATAGTCTTGCCTATAGTGTAGTCCATATCTTAAAATCTCTACTAATACTCCTTGATGTCAAAAAGTGTTAAATAAGCCAAGTCTAATTATTTTTTAATAAATCTATTAACAAAATATTTTAAACTGAAAAATAAGGATTATAATTACAAAACAAATTAATTAAACTAAAATGTTTAAAATTGCAGACAAAAAAAACAAACCTTTTTCCACAGAAATCCTTTTACAAAAAAGGAGTTTAAATATAGGAAAAAAATTAAAAACTAATTCAATTAATTGCTCATTTAAAAAATATTTTTCAATTAAAATAAATTTAACATTTTTGTTGGTTAAAATCTTTAAACAAAAAAAAAAAAAAAGAAAAACAAAACAGTTTATATATCCTGGCAAAAGTTGTTCAACAATATATTTCAATTTTATCCTTATTTTTTTATTTACTTACAGTTTAAAACGGTTAACAGGACAACGAAACGAAGTGTACAACCAACCAGCCGCCTGCTTTACACGGCTGAGATCTCTTTTCAATATTTAATAATTTTTATAGTCGTTGTTGTTTTATATTATTGCTGGTGTTACTGATTTTTCTCTGCCCCCAAGGAAGGTGTTCAGCAAAAAGGTGGAAGACAAACACAAGCGGAAACGGAAAACAAAATTGTACAAAAACAAAAAAAGATAGAAAACAGCTTCACAACAAAAATTATATAAATTTAATTGACTCTTGAGCTGTAAATTCTATTGAAATGGTCATGGTTAGCTCAGCGGTTTTGGGAGCCGCTGTAGGCAGTGGTCTGGCTCTTATGGTGGCAGTAACCATAGTTATGTACCGTTATTATCTATTACGTAGACGTGGCAAAGAATGGGATGAACTGGATCGTTGGGAGGAGACACGCATTATGCGCAAATTACAATTAAAGGTAAGTGGTGCATAAGTGAATTGTTGAAATGAACATCTGACATTTACAAAAAAAAAAAAAAAAACGAGTTACCAAATATGTTAGCACAACAGCAGAATACTTTTCAAGTGAAGGTAGCGCAAAAATTAAACTTATTGCGAAATCAATTTTCGTAACAAATATTTAAGAGTTTTTGTATTGGAAAAAATTGTAAATGACATGTTAATAATAATATTTTAAAGAGCTGCGAACTCCCTTACGAGCAGACCTTTTGCAAAATATAATCCTTTCATACTTGGGTGTTATTCAAGAATTCCTGCTGTGATTTGTGTATTTTTGTAAAACTTAATAAAAGAAATTGTTATAAAATAACCCACTTCCTTACATTCGGCACAAACTGTTTTAAATGAAATTTACGGGTTTAAAGTAGAATATATTGGGTTTCAGAGTAAAATACTCGCTTTACTGGTATAAGGTAAAATTCAGTAGAAAAAGTGATTTTAAGCAGAAAATATTGAATTACTGAAAAAAAACTAAACAAGAACTGAATTAGAATTGAACTAGAACTGGCTAGAACTGAAATAGAACATAAGTAGAATAGAACAGAACTAGAATAGAAATAGAAATAGAACAGAACTAGAACGGAACTGGAACAGAACTAGAACAGAACTAGAACAGAACTAGAACAGAACTAGAACAGAACTAGAACAGAACTAGAACAGAAGTGGAACAGAACTAGAACAGAACTAGAACAGAACTAGAACAGAACTAGAACAGAACTAGAACAGAACTAGAACAGAACTATAACAGAACTAGAACAGAACTAGAACAGAACTAGAATTGAACTAGAACAGAACTAGAACAGAACTAGAACAGAACTAGAACAGATCTAGAACTGAACTAGAAGTAGAACATCAACGCTCTAGCTCTTTCAGTTCGGACTCTATCGTGCTTTCAACAGACAAACGGACGGATACTATGTATATACATATGTATGTATGTATGTATGTATGTATGTATGTATGTATGTATGTATGTATGCTGAGGTAAATTACGTCAAGAGGGTAGTGGAAGTTATATATAGTTTAAAATATTTGAAAAGAAAAATATTTATACTTCATCGGCATGGGTCTAGTTTAGGTTCTTCAATATAAGGTATTCAGAATGTTTAAATATGTAATAAAATATTTAGAAATTTCAAGATGTAATTGAGATATTAACAAGTAAGAGTGCTATATTCGGCTGTGCCGAATCTTATATACCCTTCACCATAGTGTATTTTAAACATAATTGATCTTACAGTCTAGTTAATAAAAACATTAAAAAAATTTGAGTCGATTTAAGCCGAATGTTTCGGCGGCGGCTCAAGCAACTAAATATATTTCGGCGGCGGCTAAGCTCCGACTCGAGGCCGGTCGACTTCGATCTCTGATTCATTGCTGGTAAACATTGACGAGACGTAGATTTTGTTTTTGTTTATCGTAAAAAAAATTGTTTTAAAAAGCACTTGGAAAAAATTTGTGTTAGTTTTAAATTTCAAACTTACATTATTCGCATAAAAATTATTGTACAATAACTCAGAATCTACTCTCATATAATTGAAAACGTTTTAAATACTTTTTTCTATTCATCAAAAAACATATTTGCAAAACAAAAGGGAAAATTATTTTATTTTAACAAAAAATGCAAATCATATTTTTTTGCTGTGTATACTTTGTATGTTTGAATTCCAAACATACAAAAAAATACACAGCTGAATAAAACCAAATACATCTACACACACACGTGTACATCTTTTTCTATGTACAGTGTTTTTGTTGCTTTTTTAACAATTTTTTGATGAAATTTTCAGAGGTTGTCTCGGATTTTTGCTTATATCTCCGTTATTTACCGACCGATTTTGCTGATTTTAAATAGCGATCTTCTCGAAAGCATGTCTAATAGAATTATTGAAGATTCAGACATCGCCGATATATGGGGTCCTCTAAAAACTGATTTCAACAGACAGACAGACAGACAGACAGACGGACATGGCTTAATCGACTCCGCTATCTATAAGGATCAAGAATATATACTCTTTATAGGGTCGGAAAATTATATTATAGAAATTACAAACGGAATGATAAACTTATATATACCCTTCTCACGAAAGTGAAGGGTATAAAAATGCTTTTGTTTTTACAAAAATTATTAGGAAAAACTTGGCAACACTTTTCCAGTAACATAACAGTAAATTATTACACCAAAATTTTAGAAACCGGTTCTAGTCTTTACTAAATCATGTAAAGTGGTTGTTGAATTTGTTCTAATTGGAATAGATATGGAAATATGTACATACATATATTTGGGAAAATATGTTAAGAATTGAAAATTTAATTCAATACACAAACCAAGAGATAAACCATAAAATAAGGGGAAATTAAATATTTGAAACGGAAATGTTTTATTCTATGTTTTACAACATATGGGAAATAGAATTTCGCATTGGTGAACTAAAAGAGAACAGAACTACAACTGAATTATTACTGAACTAGCACTGAACTAGAACTAAACTAGAACTGAACTAGAACTGAACTAGAACTGAACTAGAACTAAACTAGAACTGAACTAGAACTGAACTAGAACTGAACTAGAACTGAACTATATTTTAACAAAAAATGCAAATCATATTTTTTTGCTGTGTATACTTTGTATGTTTGAATTCCAAACATACAAAAAAATACACAGCTGAATAAAACCAAATACATCTACACACACACGTGTACATCTTTTTCTATGTACAGTGTTTTTGTTGCTTTTTAAACAATTTTTTGATGAAATTTTCAGAGGTTGTCTCGGATTTTTGCTTATATCTCCGTTATTTACCGACCGATTTTGCTGATTTTAAATAGCGATCTTCTCGAAAGCATGTCTAATAGAATTATTGAAGATTCAGACATCGCCGATATATGGGGTCCTCTAAAAACTGATTTCAACAGACAGACAGACAGACAGACAGACGGACATGGCTTAATCGACTCCGCTATCTATAAGGATCAAGAATATATACTCTTTATAGGGTCGGAAAATTATATTATAGAAATTACAAACGGAATGATAAACTTATATATACCCTTCTCACGAAAGTGAAGGGTATAAAAATGCTTTTGTTTTTACAAAAATTATTAGGAAAAACTTGGCAACACTTTTCCAGTAACATAACAGTAAATTATTACACCAAAATTTTAGAAACCGGTTCTAGTCTTTACTAAATCATGTAAAGTGGTTGTTGAATTTGTTCTAATTGGAATAGATATGGAAATATGTACATACATATATTTGGGAAAATATGTTAAGAATTGAAAATTTAATTCAATACACAAACCAAGAGATAAACCATAAAATAAGGGGAAATTAAATATTTGAAACGGAAATGTTTTATTCTATGTTTTACAACATATGGGAAATAGAATTTCGCATTGGTGAACTAAAAGAGAACAGAACTACAACTGAATTATTACTGAACTAGCACTGAACTAGAACTAAACTAGAACTGAACTAGAACTGAACTAGAACTGAACTAGAACTAAACTAGAACTGAACTAGAACTGAACTAGAACTGAACTAGAACTGAACTAGAACTGAACTAGAACTGAACTAGAACTGAACTAGAACTGAACTAGAACTGAACTAGAACTGAACTAGAACTGAACTAGAACTGAACTAGAACTGAACTAGAACTAAAACTAGAACTAAAACTAGAACTGAACTAGAACTGCTCTAGAACTGAACTAGAACTGAACTAGAACTGAACTAGAACTGAACTAGAACTGAACTAGAACTAGAACTGAACTAGAACTGAACTAGAACTGAACTAGAACTGAACTAGAACTGAACTAGAACTGAACTAGAACTGAACTGGAACTGAACTAGAACTGAACTAGAACTGAACTAGAACTGAACTAGAACTGAACTAGAACTGAACTAGAACTGAACTGGAACTGAACTAGAACTGAACTAGAACTGAACTAGAACTGAACTAGAACTGAACTAGAACTGAACTAGAACTGAACTGGAACTGAACTAGAACTGAACTAGAACTGAACTAGAACTGAACTAGAACTGAACTAGAACTGAACTAGAACTGAACTAGAACTGAACTAGAACTGAACTAGAACTGAACTAGAACTGAACTAGAACTGAACTAGAACTGAACTAGAACTGAACTAGAACTGAACTAGAACTGAACTAGAACTGAACTAGAACTGAACTAGAACTGAACTAGAACTGAACTAGAACTGAACTAGAATTGAACTAGAACTGAACTAGAACTGAACTAGAACTGAACTAGAACTGAACTAGAACTGAACTAGAACTGAACTAGAACTGAACTAGAACTGAACTAGAACTGAACTAGAACTGAACTAGAACTGAACTAGAACTGAACTAGAACTGAACTAGAACTGAACTAGAACTGAACTAGAACTGAATTAGAACTGAACTAGAACTGAACTAGAACATTTTTAGTTAATTAAAAAAAAAAACATGACAATTAAAAAATAGAACCCATCATTACTTGCGCAATAATCCACTCTGAAAATTGTCACTTTAACAATAAAAATCATTTATAATATTTTTAAAAACGATTAAAAAAAGATCCACAAAAAAACGAGATCACCCAAAATCCAAGACTTAAAAAAACACACACACACATTCTATACAAACTTCAAACCAAAAATGCCGCCCTAAAGCCCTCAACCCAAGAATAAACGAACAATTTATTACAAATAAAATTTCAAAACAAATAAATGATTTCTAAAAAAAAAATTAAAAATAAATCCTTAAATTTACTAAAAAATTAAAAAAAAACAATTGCAAAAAATAAGAGAAACTGTTAACAAAAGGACACCAAGGATCATTGAAGGATAAACTATAGAACCTTACAAAACAATTGAAAAATATAAGAAAATAAATGCACTTGCAGTGATCTTGCAGTTTTATTGTTAGACATCTTATGGTTCTTACTATTGTTAGATCTTACACTCTGTGTGCTTCTCTCTATGTTCTTCTATTCGCTCTCTTTAAATGTTGAATGAAGTTTTTTTCTTGGCTTTGTTTTCATTCATTATTTTATATTCTTTCTTTTGCATTCATTCATTGATTTTTCAGTCCATTCATAGTTTGAAGTACCTTTTCATTCATTAGAAACAAAAATGTTACAATTTTAGTAAAACAAAAGGACACTTTTTATTAGTTGGTATAAAATTTTTGTTTTTGCCAAGGTCCTTTTAAGTAAAGGTTTTTTATTAATGTTTATTTTTATTTTTAAATAATGGTTTATAATAAAATTTTTTTTAATTTTGTAAAAATGTTTAATAATAGTTCTTTTTTAGTTTTGTACTGACCACAACACTTGTTTATAGGGCTCATAAGAAAAGGAGCTGTTTTAATTTATTACATATTTTGGTTGACAATTATGGTCAATATTTGTGGTTTTTATGGAGGAGATTAGAGTTTTCATTATACTTTCATCTTTTGTTTCAAAATTAATGTTTTATTATTTATCAATTGATCTAGTTTTTACAACGCTGTCATAAATGTTAAGATTCTTCTGTTCTATTTTTGTTCTAGCTCTGTTCTAGTCATGTTTTATATATGCTCCAGTTGTGTTCTAGTTACATTCTGTTCTAGTTCTGTTCTAGTGCTGTTTTAGTTCTGTTCTAATTCTGTTCTAGTTCTGTTCTAGTTCTGTTCTAGTTCTGTTCTAGTTCTGTTCTAGTTCTGTTCTAGTTCTGTTCTAGTTCTGTTCTAGTTCTGTTCTAGTTCTGTTCTAGTTCTGTTCTAGTTCTATTCTAGTTCTGTTCTAGTTCTGTTCTAGTTCTGTTCTAGTTCTGTTCTAGTTCTGTTCTAGTTCTGTTCTAGTTCTGTTCTAGTTCTGTTCTAGTTCTGTTCTAGTTCTGTTCTAGTTCTGTTCTAGTTCTGTTCTAGTTCTGTTCTAGTTCTGTTCTAGTTCTGTTCTAGTTCTGTTCTAGTTCTGTTCTAGTTCTGTTCTAGTTCTGTTCTAGTTCTGTTCTAGTTCTGTTCTAGTTCTGTTCTAGTTCTGTTCTAGTTCTGTTCTAGTTCTGTTCTAGTTCTGTTCTAGTTCTGTTCTAGTTCTGTTCTAGTTCTGTTCTAGTTCTGTTCTAGTTCTGTTCTAGTTCTGTTCTAGTTCTGTTCTAGTTCTGTTCTAGTTCTGTTCTAGTTCTGTTCTAGTTCTGTTCTAGTTCTGTTCTAGTTCTGTTCTAGTTCTGTTCTAGTTCTGTTCTAGTTCTGTTCTAGTTCTGTTCTAGTTCTGTTCTAGTTCTGTTCTAGTTCTGTTCTAGTTCTGTTCTAGTTCTGTTCTAGTTCTGTTCTAGTTCTAGTTCTAGTTCTGTTCTAGTTCTAGTTCTGTTCTAGTTCTGTTCTAGTTCTGTTCTAGTTCTGTTCTAGTTCTGTTCTAGTTCTATTCTAGTTCTGTTCTAGTTCTGTTCTAGTTCTGTTCTAGTTATGCACTAGTTTTGTTCAAGTTCTGTTTTATTTCTGTTCTAGTTGTGTTATAGTTCTGTGTTCTAGTTCTGTTCTAGTTCTGTTCTAGTTCTGTTCTAGTTCTGTTCTAGTTCTTTTCTAGTTCTGTTCTAGTTCTGTTCTAGTTCTGTTCTAGTTCTGTTCTAGTTCTGTACTAGTTTTGTTCTAGTTCTCGTCTAGTTCTGTTTAAAATAATAAAATTAATATCTATCGAGGAAATTGTAAACAAATTTTGGAATCAATACCTTTTAATTAAATATATCAAAACAGTCGAATTATTAAAACTTGTAATCCTCTTAACGTTGTATGTATATTCTCATAAATAGCAACAATATAGAGAAAACAAAATGCAAATGTCACTGTAAATTAATGTCAATTACAACAATGACATGACGAGTGTGTTTCCCATTCAAATATTATGCTTTTAAACAAAGAACAAATAAATGTTGCGGCTTTACGAAACAAATAAGAAGACAATACATTTTGTAAGAATTTTTTTTCGTAAATAATATGAAAAAAGGAAATACAGAGTAAAGCCGCTGTTAATTTTGGTATTTATTCAATTAACCCTTATTATTGGTATTATAATGATTCCTTATTTTATTTCATAGATTTCATATGACCAATGAAATGAGAAGGATGTTGAAAATTTTGTTTTAGTTTATTTATGTTTAGGGGTAACCCATAATCTGTATGTTCTAGTTGTTGTTGCCTGCAGCAGATCCTGTTTGTTTACTAAATCAGAGTGTGTGAATTATGTTGAAAAGGATGTGTTTGTGTGTTTCTTATATGTATTCTGTATCATTTCAATTCATATTTTATGGTTGTTTAGTTTTCAATGATTCTATTCGGTTTATTTTTTTCTGTTTTGGCAAATTAAAATTATATTTATATGCTTGAATGGAATCGTATAACGGCAAAAAAATCGGACTAGTCTAGTCTATAGACTAGACTATAGACTAGACTATAGACTAGGCTATAGACTAGACTATAAACTAGACTATAGACTAGACTATAGACTAGACTATAGACTAGACCATAAACTAGACTATTGACTAGACTATAGACTAGACTATAGACTAGACTATAGACTAGACTATAGACTAGACTATAGACTAGACTATAGACTAGACTATAGACTAGACT
>NC_060953.1:10782382-10783781 GCF_022045245.1 Lucilia cuprina | reverse complement strand
CTAGAACAGAACTAGAACAGAACTAGAACAGAACTAGAACAGAACTAGAACAGAACTAGAACAGAACTAGAACAGAACTAGAACAGAATTAGAACAGAACTAAAACAGCACTAGAACAGAACTAGAACAGAATGTAACTAGAACACAACTGGAGCATATATAAAACATGACTAGAACAGAGCTAGAACAAAAATAGAACAGAAGAATCTTAACATTTATGACAGCGTTGTAAAAACTAGATCAATTGATAAATAATAAAACATTAATTTTGAAACAAAAGATGAAAGTATAATGAAAACTCTAATCTCCTCCATAAAAACCACAAATATTGACCATAATTGTCAACCAAAATATGTAATAAATTAAAACAGCTCCTTTTCTTATGAGCCCTATAAACAAGTGTTGTGGTCAGTACAAAACTAAAAAAGAACTATTATTAAACATTTTTACAAAATTAAAAAAATTTTATTATAAACCATTATTTAAAAATAAAAATAAACATTAATAAAAAACCTTTACTTAAAAGGACCTTGGCAAAAACAAAAATTTTATACCAACTAATAAAAAGTGTCCTTTTGTTTTACTAAAATTGTAACATTTTTGTTTCTAATGAATGAAAAGGTACTTCAAACTATGAATGGACTGAAAAATCAATGAATGAATGCAAAAGAAAGAATATAAAATAATGAATGAAAACAAAGCCAAGAAAAAAACTTCATTCAACATTTAAAGAGAGCGAATAGAAGAACATAGAGAGAAGCACACAGAGTGTAAGATCTAACAATAGTAAGAACCATAAGATGTCTAACAATAAAACTGCAAGATCACTGCAAGTGCATTTATTTTCTTATATTTTTCAATTGTTTTGTAAGGTTCTATAGTTTATCCTTCAATGATCCTTGGTGTCCTTTTGTTAACAGTTTCTCTTATTTTTTGCAATTGTTTTTTTTTAATTTTTTAGTAAATTTAAGGATTTATTTTTAATTTTTTTTTTAGAAATCATTTATTTGTTTTGAAATTTTATTTGTAATAAATTGTTCGTTTATTCTTGGGTTGAGGGCTTTAGGGCGGCATTTTTGGTTTGAAGTTTGTATAGAATGTGTGTGTGTGTTTTTTTAAGTCTTGGATTTTGGGTGATCTCGTTTTTTTGTGGATCTTTTTTTAATCGTTTTTAAAAATATTATAAATGATTTTTATTGTTAAAGTGACAATTTTCAGAGTGGATTATTGCGCAAGTAATGATGGGTTCTATTTTTTAATTGTCATGTTTTTTTTTTTAATTAACTAAAAATGTTCTAGTTCAGTTCTAGTTCAGTTCTAATTCAGTTCTAGTTCAGTTCTAGTTCAGTTCTAGTTCAGTTCTAGTTCAGTTCTAGTTCAGTTCTAGTTCAGTTCTAGT
>NC_060953.1:10761742-10782282 GCF_022045245.1 Lucilia cuprina | reverse complement strand
CTAGACTATAGACTAGACTATAGACTAGACTATAGACTAGACTATAGACTAGACTATAGACTAGACTATGGACTAGACTATAGACTAGACTATAGACTAGACTAGACTTTAGACTAGACTATAGACTAGACTATAGACAAGACTATAGACTAGACTATTGACTAGACTATAGACTACACTATAGACTAGACTATAGACTAGACTATAGACAAGACTATAGACTAGACTATAGCTTAAACTATAAACTAGCCTATAGACTAGATGCCGACAACGAGTGTTATTGTACGTATGCATATAATTTGATAACTTTATGTTATTGAAAACTTATAAACACTTTGGTGACAATTGACACCAAAATGTTTATAATTTTGACAACGAATTGTTTGTTAATTGTAAGCTTCATGTTTGGTAACATTTAGATAACGGATGTGTGTGTGTAGATATCGACAACGATCGTTATCGAACGTATGTATATACTTTGATAACGTTATATTATTGAAAGCTTATAAACATTTTGGTGTCAATTTGGCTTTTTCCCTCTGTGTATAGAATGTTTTTATATGAAAAATATTCAAAATCACTTACCATTTTATATGAAAGTAGGGTGTATTTCCAAATTTCACTTTTCTACATTTGATCTCAGAGCTTTAATAGAGATCTTTCAAATTTTGTATATTGTAGTGCCCAAGAATCTTTAAAAACCAATAAAAACCATCTTCAGCTCTTGAGTTTGCTTTAAAGGATCAACATCTAGATCCCGTAAGTAACTGAAAAAGAAATAAATGAATTATGATTATAAATATCAAAGAAATTTGTTATCTTTAAGATAATTTACAAATTTATTCCCTAAAATCTCATTTTAAAATCAAACTCTTATCAATTATTTAATTACATTACTAATAACTCATATGTATAATAGCTTATCTACTCTTTTAGAATGATCAATCATTATAAAAGTCCACCTATAGTTAAACTTCACCCTTATAACTGTAAACAAGTTTTTTTTCGAAACAAAACAACTCAAGGCAAATTACACAAAAAAGGGAAATGTTTTCACAAAAAACCCCCCTTAAATACAATTACAACAATTTAATAAGTTAACAATGTTTAAAAAACACTTTATCAATCATCTAATTAAAATAATAGTAGCAAACAATGTTAGAAATAACAACAATAACAAACATATGGTATGAATAACAAAATATAAATATAAATTTTAAAGTTAGCAGCGAAATTTATGCACCCTTCATGTAAAAAATTAAGGAAATGGTGTTACAGCTGCAGAAGTAATACCAAAGCAATGGTTCCAAGTAGATATGCATCAAACTTCAAATGCTATAACATAACATTTACATTACTTAGAAGGACTTTAGTAATGACTTACATATATTATTATTTAAAAGTAATCACTTTTTATCCTTGTCATTCCTTATTAACAAGCGGTCGTAGTAAGTAGTTAGCAGTTCGATAAAGAGTCAACGACTTCGAAAAATACAGTGATTTCTTTTCAGGTCTAACCAACTGGTTCGGTTCTATGTCATCTTTGGTACTCTCTGTAAACTAAGCTTAAGACAATCGTCACTTTAGTAACCCCTTTGTAGGCGAGAGAGTGGACACTCGAAAAAGAAAACTAAGCTTTCTGCTGCCGCTTTGTAATCTATGGCGTGACGATTGACTTCCTTGTAGGACAAATACAAGTTAAAATAGCTAGTCACCTGTAAACCAAAGCGGACGACAAACTCTTTATCGCAAATTTTGTTGAATAAGTTCTGGTATAAATATGATCAAGATGGACTAACATGCTTAATGCTTAGTGGTACTAGAGACAACTTTAAACACCACGACTTCAACTCCAACTCAACAGGTTGGTAAATTCGAGTATGATTAGTTGGATCCATCTCTCTAACCCGATGAAGAAGGGTGACAGAATTGCGATAAAGTTTCCGTACTTTGTCTTTTCCAAGCCTGAACGGTGCTAGCGGAAAAATTGCCATCAATTCATTTAGAAACCAAAGATAGTTCACAACTTTCAAGGCAACGGAGAGAGTCCTAAACTCTCTGCTGAAATTTCAAATCAATATGGAAAAATTATTAAAAAATTGTCAACCATACTTCAATATGTCTCTAACCCACCCGATGAAGAAGGGTCGCAGGTTCGCTATTAATTTCTAGACGTTTCCAATGCCAAACCTGAACGATACTTGCATGTATATTGCTACTTGCCCAGATGTCCGATCTGTGAATGGAATGAGCTTAGGGGCGTTGAACCTAATATAAGCCTTTGACACAGTGAGTTATGTATATGCAAGCATATCCTTTAAACCACTATGTCCAACAACATAAAGAGATGGATCCTGAATTATTTGAGTGACCATAAACCATTAGTAGAGTTCAGAGATAAGCGCTTCAAACCTTATAGATTTAAACGAGTAAATTCAATGTAAGAACGACATTTATAGAGACGTCATTAATTAATAGATCGCAATATATCGTATGAACAACTTGAAAGTCCAGATTTTAAAGCAACGACCTAATGCTTAACGGGAATGTACTTGTGTTTAGGCATCACATGATACGAACAATACAATCAGCTGATCAGTCTAATAGTTTTGTGGTGCTTTAAAGTAGCAAAATTGTTTGACCTAAATATCAGTTGTAACTGTTACAACAACAAATACAAACACTTTTTAGACTTGTGTTTTCACTAGAAAGTCACACAGACTTGTGAGCTTGTGGATTTTCCTCCAGAATTTTTGTTTGGAATAGACATCAGTTTTAACTATTACAACAACAGCTACAGACACTTGTTGGACTTGTGTTTTCACTAGAAAGCCATACAGACTTGTGAGCTTAAAGATTTTCATCCAAAATTCTTCTTTTTTACGTAAACAACTCCAAAAATTTGGTGCTTGAAAATGTTGGACGAATTTATAAATACATTTTTAGCTTTAACATATCCTCATGGACTAAAAAAACTGGTGACTAGCTTCCCAATTTGCCAGGCAGTTCGCGCTTTCATTAGAAAGTCTGTTTGCCGTGTCTTTCTTCCATTCATGAAGTAAAGCCAGTCCACAGTCCACAACAACACCCGACCTAATTTTGTATGACAACAAGGCCTAGAGTAATGCTTGACCATCATGACATTATAAATATTCTAAAGGCCTTACTTCATTTGCTTGCTTGCTCTCTAGCTTGAATGATTGAAGGGTAGTAACTTATAGAGATGGCCTTTCGGAAGTTGAGGTCTCACACACCACACACAATTTTGTCATTTAATTGTTTGGACTATTCTGTGCAACAAACTTGATCGGTGTTTTCTTGTCACCAAGTTTGATTAGTCCATTTGTTAGCTATCGATTTGATAACGTTAATGATATAATGAAAACCATAGTTGATATTCCATAATCGAGAACTCGAATGTATGGATCGCTTATGAATAATTAAGGCAAATAAGTCATCAGTTTTCAGTTCAATATTGAGTACATTCAATATTCGATCAACATATAAACATTTCTATGATAAGACTTCTTTACAAAATTTAAAGATTTAGAACATTAGGAATCATTTGGGCTCGTTTATGATAAACTTAAGCAACTAAGTCATAAGTTTTTGAATTGCTGATCCTCAATCTTGATCCTCATTCATGAGGTAAAGGATGTGCAGTGGTGTAATGTGTAAACAATGAATAGTTTCCCTCAGTTTGTATACTATACAAGTTTGGACTATAATAAGTATGTTGGCGAAAAAGACATCTTCGAAAAGACTTTAAGTTTAACAATGGAATCAATATTCGATCAATTTATAAAAATGACTTCTATGATTAGACTTCTTCTTAAAGATTAATAAAATTTGACGGTGTTGACATCGTTTGGAAACGTTTGGGCACGTTTATGTTAACTTTAAGCAATTAAGCCATTAGTTTTCGATTTGCTGATCTTCAATCTTGATCCTGCATAAGGATGTGCAATGGTGGAATGTGTAAAAAATGTAAATTTTCTTTCAGTTGGCATTCAATACAAGATTGGACTTTGTTGGCGATAGAGACATTTTGGAAAAGACTTTAGGTTTAACAATGGAATCAATATTAGATCTAATTATAAAACGATTTCTATGATAAGACGGTGCTGACATCGTTTGGAAACGTTTGGTCACGTTTATGATAACTTTAAGCAACCAAGTCATTAGTTTTCGAATTGCTGATCTTCAACCTTTATCCTGTATAAGAATGTGCTGTGGTTTAATGTTTAAACAATGAATAGTTTATTTTAGTTTGTTTTCTACACAAGTCCGGACTGTGGTAAGTATGTTGGCGATAAAGACATATTGGAGAAGATTTTTGGTTCAACAATGGACTCAATATTCTAGCAACTTATAACAACGATTTCTAGGATAAGATTTCTTCTTAAAGATTAACAAAATTTGACGGTGCTAACATTGTTTGGAAACGTTTGGTCTCATTTATGATAACTTTAAGCAACCAAGTCATTAGTTTTCGAATTGCTTAATCGTCCTGTATAAGGATCTTCAATCTTGATTCTGCATAAGGCTATGCAGTGGTGTAATGTGTAAACAATGAATAGTTTCTTTAAGTTTGAATTCTATACAAGTTTGGACTATGATAAGTATGTTGGCGATAAAGACATCTAAGAAAGGGCTTTAGGTCCAACAATAGATTCCACATTCGATCAACATTTTAAAAAAAATTTCTTTGATAAGAGTTGGTCTAAAAGATGAATACTTTAAGCACGAAGCCTTGAGTTTTTAAATTGCTGATCTTCAATTGAAAACAAAGCATCGATCGAGCAAACTACTAGATCGATTCTGAAAATCTGAAATCGTTTGGACCTTTCATATAGCATTAACAAGTATACTACAAGCGTGTTTTATACTTTTATTAAACACTATTTACTTTTAACTATAAAAAATATTAAAAGTAATTAATGATTAAACAAACATAACAAATACAAAAACACAATTAAACAGGATGTTAATAGAAACCTAATGTCAATATAACTTTCAAGTATCACTTTGAAGAAACAAAAAAGTTACCACAAAAAAAAAAAAACATTACAAAAGTTATTGTTTAAATAATAATAAAAAACCCTTAATAAACATTAGTTAGTGGCAGTGGCAGCGCAGCAACAGAATAAGCATATGGAAATTTATATTAAAAAGTAAAAAAAGTATCTTTTTAAATACTCGCCTAGGCACGAGTTTTTCAACCCCTCTTTCCAACTACTAACAGCACGTACTATAAGATCTTTTTGTTTTGTTTTCCATCAAACCAAATCTTTTACTTGAGAGAACAAAACAAACACATGCTTATTAGTTTTATAACACAGATACATGACGCCTGCCGCCATATTGCAACATTTGTAACTGATAATAATATTTTATAATGGCTGCCTTTTGTTAAAGTTTTTTTCGTTTTTCTTTCATTCTTTCATTCTTTCATTCTTTTCACATATTGATATGCAGCTCGTACCATAATTTTTCTAGTTTGTTTCCATCAACTAAAAAAACATCTGATCGAAAACCTTGTTGAGAGTATCTTTTCGATTCATTCATTCATTACATTTATACATTATTTTAATATTGTATTCATTACTTTAACGCTTATTATAAGAGATGAAATTGAAAATGTTTTTGGTTTGTCTTTTGATTTTTATTTAATTTTGATAGCGTATCCTGGCATCGTGACATTATTTATGTGTATTTCATGGCTCTTTATGGGAAATTGAAAAATAAAACAAAAAAAAGGTTTCATTACGAATCGTCCTTCCAAAGTTGAGGGTGAGATTTGTTGAAAAATTTGTCATAGTTTGATTGTTTTCCAGAGGAGGGAGATTTTAGATTTATACACCGTAATGGGTGTAACTTTCAGATTTTTTCTTGTTGTTGCTTTTTTTGTCAAGTATGTGTTGATGTAAAACTTATTTATATAAAATTACTAAAAGATTTTATTATTTCAAAAATTAATAGATATGATATGAAATATACATTTGTATATAATTTGGTGGTTGTTAGTTGTTATTTCCTAAAAAGGAAATGGTCAGTTAGAATAGTGTTAGATGGAGGGGGGAGAATTGAAAAAAAATATTTTGACGACAGTTTAAATGCATAGAATTTATGACTAAAACTTATAATTTACACACTTTAATGAAGTAGTATTTATAGGTTATGTTAGGTTAAGTTGAACGATTGAATTACCCCTAGTCCAGTATTGCAGCTCTTACACCCCGCTTTATATAAGTGATCTTCACACAGGGAAAACTAAATATACACGAATGATACCAAATTGATAACATTCGTTTTCAAGTATAAACATACATACGAACGACAACACTATGCAATATTGACAACGCAACGTTGACAACATTAAAACTAGTAAGAAGTTATAGTCAAGGCAAGGCCGACCTACATATAGTTCATGAGGGTCATCAAACTAGTATAGAACTTATTTTCCAGCTTTTTGTCGTGCATAGGTGATCTTCACCCAGGGAAAACAAAATATACACGCCTGGTACCACATTGACAACAAACTTTTCAATAACATTCGTTTTCAAGTATAAACATACATACGAACGACAACACTATGGAATATTGACAACGCAACGTTGTCAACATTATAACAAGTAAGAAGTTATAGTCAAGGCAAGGCCGACCTACACATAGTTCATGAGGGTCATCAAGACTAGTGTAGAACTTATTTTTCCAGCTTTTTGTCGTGATACGCAGCTCTTACACCCCCCTGTGCATAGGTGATCTTCACACAGGGAAAAATAAATATACACGTCTGGTACCAAATTGACAACTATTTTTTCAATAACATTCGTTTTCAAGTATAAACATTTAGTTTTATGGGGGCTAGGTGAAATAATGAACCAATGTTAACTACTTCCAATAAGCTTCGTCTACGGTACCATAAAAGATCATGTGCCAAATTTCATTGAGAAATCTTCAAAATTGCGACCTGTAGGTACAAGGTATACAAGCTCTAATCGGGGCTTCAGTTGTATGGGGGTTAGGTGAAATAATGGACCGATCTTAACCACCTTCAATAGAAGATCATGTAGCAAATTTTATTGAATTATCTTTAAAATTGTTCGGATGAAATAGTAATTAATGTTTATGTAATATTAGGTCGAAAGTCCCCCCGGGGGCATGTTACCTTGGTGAAGCCTCCGCCTTGGTGTTATTGCAATCCCGGGGTATAAAGAGGTGGTCAATACCTCTAGTCTGACCGGGACTAAAAAATTTGTTACAGTCTAATGCCTGGGTTAGTACTTGCATAAATTGAAAAGAGGTTCGACCAGAGCACTGCATAATCTGGTACTACGGATGGCCAGTTGCCCGCAGGACTATGTCCTGGCTGGTCAGTTGGTTAAAGTTCCTTCGCGATACACGTAGTGGCTGTGATTTAAAACCAAATACTCGGGAAAATTAAGTGGCGGTTAAAAGACTGGTGTAAGGTAAAGTCAATATTTGGGGATAAGTTCGGTGCTGTTACCGAAACAACAGATACCCCACAGAGGAGTGACGTGGTACGGAATGAATGTGGGGTACGGCGGGCCTCACCCACCCGTCTACCTATAATAAATGTGTCGTATGAATGAAATGTATGCTGGGTTGAAAGGTGTCATATACAAATGATACCATCCTTCCTTGTCCAGATATGTTCAAAGTATACTATGTTCATATCAGAATTACCACAGTGTGTCCCTGTGAGTAAGAACAATGTACTCGGCTTATTTGATGGATTCGTACTTCGGCCCACCGGTTACGTTTCTAGGTGCTGTTGCTGAATCAACAGAGGCCATCCAATGGTCAGAGAGTACTTAAGTTCTTCATTGAAGGATAAAAGGGCGATAGTAGACCTTTGTCAAGTTGTCATTTGTCCGTAAATAATAACTAACACAACATCACTCTCATGACATTTTTTTCTAGTTTCAGCAAAAGTCTTGCAACTATAAAAAAGTGCTTAAGCGTTTCTCTTTTATATCGAGTTATGATCGACATTTCATCTTAATTCATAAGTTTAAATTTAGAGAGTTTAGCCTGTGTGTCAAGAAACTCTGTTGCCTGAAGCATATACGATCAGTTGCGGAGAGAGCAGTTGTTGAATATCTAAGCTATAGAACAGTAAATTCTTAACTATGGACCAGTCTATAGTATAACTGTAGATCAGTTCAAAGTCTTGACTACTAACATGTGTATAATATTGTCTAAAGTCTTGGCAATAGATCAATCTTAAGTCTCGACTTTAGAACAATCTGAAGTCTTGACTAAAGACCAGTTTATGATCTTGACTAAAGATCAGTTAATGATCATGTCTATCGATCAGTTTATGATCTTGGCCAAGTTCAGTTTATGATTTTGACTATAGATCAGTTTATGATCTTGACTTAAGATCAGTTTATGATCTTGACTATAGATCAGTTTATGATCTTGATTATAGATCAGTTCATGGGTCTTGAAAAATAGTTATGAGTCTAAAGCGTTGACTGTAGATCAGTATATAATCATAATAAGAGCCTAGTCTTGACTTCGAAGAATGCATAGATAAGACCAGAGGCAACCCAACAAACTCTTTTGTAGAGTACTTCAAAAGACGGAAACAATACTGCGATACAACGATACTAAAAGAAACTTTATTCTTCTTTTAGTTCCAAGTAGATGGGTCGCTATTTTACGAAACTGTTAGAATTGAATGCGTAAAACTCCATTTATATAATTCAAATTTAGAAATGTTGAAATAGAATTTCCTTCAATGACATCTGCCTTAACTAATCTTTAAATGACTTAAGATAGTTTTCAAAAATTCAGTTTCCTCTACAATAAGGAGTCACTAACTGAACCACCTTTTTGTTTTTTACAACAAATTTATTTCAAACTAATTTTCTAAGAATATCATATAAAACTAAGTACACGTGTCGGAATTATTTAAAACTATTCATTAATTAAAACAATTGCTCTTTTTAACTCCTCCAACACCCTCAAACTAGGGACAACAAAAAAAATTATTACAAATAACAATTAATTGAAGAAATCTGAAAACAAAGAAATTATTCAATTGTAACAAATAAAATTTACAAGGAAATATTTGCCAGAAAAAAACTGTAAAACAAAAGCGGAAGTTGCCGACATTTAAGTAGGTCCTTAAAATCTTTAAGTATTTTGCTCATTTTTCATGAAACAAACAAAAACAATAACCTAATAAAAATTAAAACCTAAAATCTTAAAACAATAATAAAATAAGTAAAACAATTGTTTATAGAGCAAAAAAAATAAAAAAAAACTGGCAAAATGACCAAAGGTTTACTCGATGTTGGCTAAAAGGTGGGCAGGTACTCGTACTACAGCACGCTTCAAGCAGACTTGCAAAATTTTATTATAAAAATTTTCATAGATTGAAAATAATTCTTATTCAATAAAATGAAATAAAAATTGCAAAGAATTTAACGAG
This sequence comes from Lucilia cuprina, assembly GCF_022045245.1. NCBI lineage: Eukaryota > Metazoa > Arthropoda > Insecta > Diptera > Calliphoridae > Lucilia > Lucilia cuprina. The sequence goes on along the minus strand of NC_060953.1, from coordinate 10,772,816 downwards.
CAGCTGTTAGAATAGTGTTTTTATATAAAGAAATTTTCTTAAGAATTGGGAAATATTTAAAGGAACGATGCCCTACACATATGAATATATTTTGGTCACGAGTTTGTCACTTTCTAATATATGAAGTAGACTGTAGATCAGTGTACTAGGTTGTAGAATAGGCAAAGGCGACTTACTAAGACTAAACTATTAACTAGACTATAGACTAGCGTACACACTAGACTATAAACTACAAACTAGGCTGTAGTATACAATATAGACTAGACTATAGTTTAGACTATATACTACACTATAGACTAGACTATAGACTAGACTATAGACTAGACTATAGACTAGACTATAGACTAGACTATAGACTAGACTATAGACTAGACTATAGACTAGACTATAGACTAGACTATAGACTAGACTATAGACTAAACTATAGACTAGACTATAGACTAGACTATAGACTAGACTATAGACTAGACCATAGACTAGTCTATAGACTAGACTATAGACTAATCTATAGACTAGACTATAAATAGACTATAGACTAGATTTTAGACTACACTATAGATTAGAATATAGATTAGACTGTAGACTAGAATATATACTAGAATGTAGACAACACTAAAGACTAGACATAAAACATGATAATTTAAAACATTTACAAAAAATTGCTTAAAGCAAAATACCTTGTGTAGAGTGCATCATTGACATTTCTTAAAGGATCATGCCAATTGTAAATAAAAAATCTTTGCAAAACAACGATTTCTTAAAGTAATGACATTAAAATGTGTTAAGTACCTACTTATAAATGTCATTAAAGGAGTCATCGTCATTCCTCTCTCTAAACGTAAAGACCCTTCTCTCTATGACAAATTTTCATGTTTATTGGTTTATTGTTAAAATTACACAATTAACAAGATTTTATAGCCACTTAACAGACTCAAATATACACACTGTATAAACATACACACACACAAAACAACAACAACAAAAACAACAGATCCTTTGTGTGTGTCCTTTCATTCATTTATTCATTCATTCATCATCGAGTGATCGAACACACTCGTGTTCAGTTTTATAAGAATTAATGTCAAGAGACATAAGTATTCAACACAAAATTCTATTGATTATAAAATATACAAAAGAACAATTAACAAAAAATAAAATTCTTATAAAACTATAAGTAAACCAATATATTATTGTACAATAACACCAACTTAATAACAAAAACAACAAATCAAATAAATAAAAAGGATCATAAAAACAAAAATAAGAAAATCTGTTTAAAATTTCATTTGACAAATAAACAACTATTGGAAACAATGTTCATAAAATGAAACACAGAATATTTTGCCGCCAAATTTTCTAGGAATTTGACAAAACATTTTAGACTTTTAGGCGTCTTTTGGTCTGGTTTAGTTCATTCTATAAGAATAAAAGTCATAAGGATCAAACACAGCTTAAATAAGTAAAAAAGAAGGGAATGTATCGAAAAATGGAAAAATGTACTTATTTGTCAATCGTTTTAAAGAGATTTAGGTATTAGTTAGTTTTGTGTCATTTGTGTGTTCTTTTTTGAATATTTTAAGAAAAAAATTTGTTATTATGAAATTCTTAGGAAAGTTAATTACTTAACATAAAATTGCATATGAAAGGATCTACAAAGAGTTTTAAAGAATTACGCAGAAAAAGTGATTGAAATTAAATTTTTATAAATTTAAAACTCAAAGGTGGTGCAATCGAGAGAGATTTAGAGAGAGGTTAGAGATTTTTTGCTATCGTGTATTATGGAGTGGCGAGTATTGAGTGATGAGAGATATATGTAAAATTTTTTCACAGGCTAAATTCTGATCTTTTTTCAAATGGGTAACATTGCTCAAATTAGTCTAGTCTAGTAAACTAAAAAAATTTAACTGAACTTGAACTGAACTTGATCTAAAGTAGAACTGAACTTCATCTAAAGTAGAACTGAACTTGAACTTAAGTAGAACTTGAACTGAACTGGAACTGAACTAGAACTGAAATGAAACTGAACTAGAAGTGAACTAGAACTGAACTAGAAGTGAACTAGAACTGAACTAGAACTGAACTAGAACTGAACTAGAACTGAACTAGAACTGAACTAGAACTGAACTAGAACTGAACTAGAACAGAAGTTGAACTAGAACTGAACTAGAACTGAACTAGAACTGAACTAGAACTGAACTAGAAGTGAACTAGAAGTGAACTAGAAGTGAACTAGAACTGAACTAGAACTGAACTAGAACTGAACTAGAACTGAACTAGAACTGAACTAGAACTGAACTAGAACTGAACTAGAACTGAACTAAAACTGAACTAGAACTGAACTAGAATTAAACTAAAACTTAACTAGAACTGAAAAAGGACTGAACTAGAACTAAACTAGAACTGAACTAGAACTGAACTAGAACTGAACTAGAACTGAACTAGAACTGAACTAGAACTGAACTAGAACTGAACTAGAACTGAACTAGAACTGAACTAGAACTGAACTAGAACTGAACTAGAACTGAACTAGAACTGAACTAGAACTGAACTAGAACTGAAGTAGAACTGAAATAGAACTGAACTTAGCCTCGTGTTCAGCTCACAGTTTGAAACTTTCATTTGTAACCCCCTTAGTCTAACGCCATAGTCTCCGTCGGCTGTTTAGATTTCTTTCGATTAAAGAAAATGATCAATTACAATATAAGCTGTCAAGGAGACAGAATGATTTTCGGTCTAACAAATAGTCATAATTTTAACTTCTCGTCAACGCAGTGTCTGAAGATTTTGAATTCTAGTTAATAACATCCTATAATATTCCAGTATTATATTTTAAACGAATCAGTTCAATAGCCATTAACAATTCATAATGAGTTGTTGTTTTTCTAATCAATAAACATGATTTTTTTCTCGATGCAACAAAAATATCGCGAGCAAATTAAAGAATCCAATATCAAACGAATCAATTATGAATTCAACAAATTTACATGTGACATTTAATAAACAAACTCTATCGCTTTAAAAAGCCTCCATGAATACTTGTCTCTTTGACAAGAATTATCTTCGAAATAAATAACGGTTTGTCTCATTTTCATTAAAGAAATCTATTCCTTTCTAAATCAATCTAAAAATCACCATACACAGTTTTTAAGTATCAGCTTCCCACCTTAATTTATATTTAAACCTTCTTATTACAATTCTTAAACCTTCTTATACAATCAACATCCCATTATCCTTAACCTTAAAATATTAAGTCCTTTACAAAAAATATAAAATTGAAATTAAAAATTCATAAAAATCTTATCGAAAAATTCAACTTCGATACGAAAAGCTTTACGCGCCAAATTTACTTTACATTTTAAACTATTAAAAACACCCAAAATCGTTTTAAATAAATAAGCATGAAGCATAAAATTTGAAATTGAATTAAAAATTCAAAAACTAAATGGGAAAGACAAAAACACAATGGGAAAGAATATAGAAAATTTAAATAGAAAAGGCAACATGCCAATGGCAGAAATAAATAATGAATGAACTCTGAACGGGTACCTGCTATTCTTTTTTTCTTGAAGAGAGAGAGAACATTGTCTAAGGGCGGAGCAATTACAAATCATTAACAAATTTTTGAACATTAACAATTTGTCAGAGTATTTAAAAAGATTTTTGAAAAAGAAACAATGGTGGACTTGAAGCAATAGCAACAACAACCCTCAAATTATAATTTGTTGTGGTAGGAAGTTGGAAGGCATACAACAACTAAAACAAAGTTTTTCTAAAAGATTTTGGTGGAAGAATGAATGTATATGTATGTGTGTGTGTGTAAAGCAGGGGTTGTTTTTTTTTTGGCTAAGGGCTGCTGAGCTATATAAACCAGGATCTCTGAAGCAAAGAGCATCAGTTCACTTTCAGCCGTGATCATCTCAACAGCAACTCTCTTAGCAAATTTTTGTAATTAAACGCGTTTTTATTTCGCAAAAAAAGTAACGAAAATGTCTCGCTCATTTTTAATGGATTCTTTACTCAGCGATAGCATGCCTCTTAATAAAAAGGATACTATGGTTTCTCCTACAGCTGGTCCTTCTATGGCCGCTACTACCGCAGCTCATGCCGCCGCAGCAGCAGCTGCTGCCGCCATGTTACCCAATATACCCATGTTGCCTTATCCAGCTAGCTATGTGGGCAGTTATTTGTTCTCTTTGGGCATACAACAACAGCAGCAGCAACAACAACAGGCTGCAGCAGTAGCTGCCGCAGCTGCTCTTCAGCAACAGGCCTATCATCATCCTTATGCAAATTTGATTTCACAAAAACGTAAACTATCGTCTACATTCGACAACTACTCTGCTTCCCAACATCAACCTATATCTCCTCGTTTGGCTCCCGCCACTATTTCTTATGGTTCCATCTTACCTTTAGGCGACAATGGCTACTGTACTTCACCCTCGGCTTCCTCCTCGACATCTACCATGGATTATCCTTGTGTGGAAGAACAACAACAAAGCAAACGTTATAAACATGATTCTTCCTGTTCACCCTCATCTTCGCCTCTGAAACCCAGCATGCCTTCCTCAACCTCATCCAACAACATTTCCACCAACTCCCACAACTCTCCTCTGGAATTAACTCCTGTAGTCTCGGATTATGCTGATTCTAGCAAACGCATACGTACCGCTTTCTCTAGCACACAATTATTGGAATTAGAGCGTGAATTCTCCATGAATGCTTATCTCTCACGCCTAAGACGCATTGAAATTGCCAATCGTTTGCGTTTGTCAGAGAAACAAGTTAAGATTTGGTTCCAAAATCGACGTGTTAAACAAAAGAAGGGTTCTGATTCGCCCACCTTTAACGGATCCAGCAATAGTCCCTCTCAATCACCGGCACATGAAGACAATTCACCGTTAAAATATACCGACGGAGCTTTTGTGAAACAAGAACATTAGGTGCAAGTTTTAAAGAATGAATGATTTATTGTAAATTTTGTAAATTGTATATTTTTTTGCTGGAAATTATTGTTTATATTTGAGGTTATGTAGTGTTTTAACAAATTTAACGAATTTTTAATTATATAAGTTTTTTATTATAAGATAATGTTTACAAATTATTAAAAATTATTGATAAAAAATTAAAATTTTCTAAGAATTTTTATTCACATCATGGGTAGGGGAATTGAAAAAAGCCGACGGCATTCCTAAGGAAGAAGAACACAATTTCAAAACTTTTAAAGTCTTGAAAATAGTAAAATTAACGTTTTATGATTTATGACGTTCTCCGATTCCAGAATCTTTGGTAAAGCAGTGTTCTGATCTTTATTCTTGGAATCGCCAGGAATCTTTAACGAACTTTACTGAGTAATTTACCAGGTAAATTCATACTTAAACTAAGAACATCTAGCTAAGCGACACATAAGTCCTAGCGACCTTTTTACTTAAAACCTTGGATCAGATAGTCGATAGCATGGTTAAAAGCAGTTTACCGGACAAAGACCTCAAATATAAGCGATATGCGATAACGATTTGTTGGAAAAGTATTAAACGATGTTGTCCCCTAGAAAGGTAAATCCTTCGAGAGCAAACTGTATACACTGGCGGTTTGTATTGAAGGTGCCTTCAATAATGTAGATTCTAGTAGATGGATTAGCTACTAGATGTACGATATAACTATCAGGAAAATGGTATTTCACTGTACGCCACAGCTCTACGTTACCACGATTAATAGCCACCATTAACGATAAAGAACTTAGATGTCCTTTATATTTATAAAGAAAAAATATTCAAATTACTTGTGTAGAAGACCTGAGAAGATTGTATAAATGGCCTTAAGCTAGGCTCAACCGAGAAGCCGGCGAATATGGAAAACTGTCTAGAATTTCTAAGTATTCTGAACCCTTTTTTCTGGGATATGTCATCAATGTATACTGGACACAATCAACGAACGTTTTTGATCGAAAATCAGATACAGAATATATTGAAAAGTTTGTAAAGCTAATCCCAAATGGAATGGATCAAACGAAACGTTATAGCAATCCGTTGCTACGGGTATAGTTCTAATTTAAGGAAACATTATAGCAATCCGTTGCTACGCGTATAGTTCTAATTTAGGAGAACATTATAGCAAATGATCATAGAAATCCATTGCTACACCGATGGTTCTAATTTAGGGGAACAAAGTGAACCTAATCACAATACAAATTGGATTAGAATAAATATGACTTCCAACGAGCTCAACATTTTTACCGATAATCAGAAGGCAATTAGGTCTTGTTATCAGGTGATAAAGTTAAAATGAATACTCTCCCAGAGGCAAGATTCACATCATATGGTTAGCACTCGGCAGTTGTCGGCAATGAAAAAGCGAAATCAAAACCATTCCACGCAAAGAAAGTTGAATTAAAAATATGAATCAGAGAATCTCAATTCCTCTTAGAATAATGAAACGATGGGTACAAACACAAAGATCTTACAGAGTGACCCAGATAAGAGCAAGACGAGATCTCTCCTCAAGTCTGAGTAAGACTGAGATAAGTATGATGGCACATATTCTGAATGGAAATACAGAGTTTTTAGCTATTTAAAATTAGAGGTGCGGATTCAGATGAATGCAAAGCATATAAAGGGGACAGTGAAACCCTGGAGCACTTTCTTTGACACTAACAGACAGTCGTCGAAGTTAGATCCAAAGTCTGAGCAAGTCTGAGATTATAATGATGGTACGTATTTTAAGTGGACACACAGACATTCAGCTATACAAAATTAGACGTACGTATTCGGAAGAATATAAAGCATATGGAAAGAACATTGAAACTCTGGAGCATTTTCAGACAGTTGTCGAAGTTAGATCTAAAGTCTGAGCAAGTCTGACAAACTTACAGCTATACAAAATTAGACCTACGGATTCGGAAGAATATAAAGCATATGGAGAGGATAGTAAAACTTTATAATACTAACAGGCAGTCGTCGAAGTTAGATTCAAGTTACTTGTAGTGTTATTATTACGAAAATAAAATTCTTCACGAGCACCGATAAGAAAATTCTTGGAAATTATGTCCTAGAAACTGAGTTTCGACTTGGAAATGCTAAATGTAATATTTTGAAAGAAACAATGACTTTTTTTCTCATTTTTGCCGAGAAAGATTGACCGATTTGCAGCTAATTTGTCCTACAGTTTTTTTAATAAGATTTTCTTTAATAAAATAGTTTTTATTCAAACAACTTGCTTCCGATTCCTTTGGGACATTCAATATAAATCAGTTTCTAGTTTATAAAGCAACAATCCTTACAAATCCTTTTAAACCGATAAATTTTGAAACAATATATAAACAAAATAATAAAGACATATAGAATGAATGAGCATAACATTTTGCATTTCTATAAGCAAATCCTTGTAAATGTAATGAATGTTTGTTTGACAATTGTCCTCAAGAAAAAAGGACACAATTGTCAGCTTAAAATATTTCACACATATCCTTTCCACTAACTACTGCTGCCTATTCCAGTAAATGTAGACATCATACATAGTATATACATACATATGTATGTCAATATTTAAGCCGACAAGCATTGCTAACATTCTCAGGATAATCTGAGGATAATTGCAAGCAATAAATACTTCCGTATGAGTATGAAACTATATTTAGTTAACGGGGAGTTTATTCTAGATTGTTTGTAATAAGCATTAAATTTAGTTTGATTTAAACTAGATTTTTATATAGAACTAAATCGTGTTATAGTATGAAATTACTAGGATGAATCTTTTGGAAATTTTATATGTAGATTTGAAATAGTTCAATAGATTTAATATCAGAGGATCTTAAAACATTTATATGTATATGTATTTGTACAGTTAACCTAATGTGAATACACAATGTGAATACTGTAGAGTAGTAAAAGGTGTGTGATAATGAATATTTTTGATCATATTCGAGTCTTTTATCACTCTTCTGCACGATTAAAATGAGCATATATGCGCTCATTTTTTATCAGTTCTGAAACATTGATTTTATTTTTTTTAGCCATTAATGAGACGAATTATTGATCGTTTTAGTGTTATTTTTGAATCATATTATAGTATCTTTTGAAAAATTTTGAAAAATTTAATAATCAGTTTTCAATCATATTACGGGATCATTTTCGAATTATTTTTTAAACGCTCAACTTATTAATCACTTTTAGGTCATCAAAAAGAGTGAAAAACGACTCAGTTTACTGATTAATCATCGAATAATTTTCCAAGTGCTACCTGAGTTCCAAACTTTTTGAAAGATCTCTAGAGAAAGCAAATACTACAAATATCGAATGTCTAGCAGATAACCAAAACCCGTAGGTCTTAACCTTTTCACGCACAAAACTAAACCGATGGACTTTTTATCAATTTGACTTCACCACAGACTTTATTTCGATGTATTTTCGAAGGATATTATCCTTTTTGGCATGTAGTGACATCAAATTCTAAAAAATAAAGTATTTTTCTTTGGAAATAACCATTTACGGTAGGTGTGAACTGAAAATAACGCTCTAAATAGAGAAAATTGTAAAAAAAAATCTTGGAACACCGGTGTCCCGTATACGTGAAAGAGTTAAGGATTCGTATGTATGCTCTAGAGATTTTAGAAATTAATGAAATTGTGAACTAGCTGGTATGTTTTAATTAGTAATTGTTTTCGAAAGAATCATCCTAATTAGGCAGCAGTGTAGGTTCCATAAACTGAAGTTTAAAAGTGGATATCCATGTTAACATCACTACCATGATAAATGGATCTAACTTAGACGAATGCGTGGTAAAGAAAGGGCTCCATAGTTTCAATTTTCGGTCGTCGATGACGGCTTATTATACAAAATTTTGGAGGCAGACAAATTGTCCGCTCAATTTAACTTCAAAACTTGATCTTATAAGCGTTTACTATATTCACTATTTTAATATTTGATCAATACTGTGTGGCAACTCTTTTCAATTAGCCGTAAGAATTTAAAACAGTGGCAACTCCGTTCTCAAATTGGTTAAATTATTTCCTGATATATATTCGATTCCAATCATTAGCCGCTGGGCTATGTTTAAAACGGCTAAAGCTTTTAAGCCGAAACAAATCGTCAGCGACGCGGCTTGCAAAATATTACAGGCGGCCAGTCGCGGTTTGCGCTCGGTTTATATCTCTGTATTTAGAGTCAAAGACTAAAGGTAACTTAAACTATTTCCAAGTACATCGATCGCTTTCAGCAATTTCACCGTTCGGACTCTATTGTGCTTTCAACAGACAGACGGACGGACATGGCTAGATTGCCTTAGAATCTAATAAAGAACCAGAATATATATACCTTTGTGGGTCTTTGATCAATATTTCGATGTGTTGTAAAAGAAATGACAAAATCAATATATACAAAATGCTATAAAGGAGAGCACAAAAGGTCCAGTGATGGCCAAAAACTTCAATTAAGTTACGAGAATGCAATATACTAAAACTAACATAGAATTGAGTAGAGTTTAACAAGATCGCTCTTTTAATAGGATTGATCACATGATGATCGAACCACAAAAATAGCTAGCAGATCACAAACTAATTTGTAACGCCTAATAGTTTATTAATAAGCATTATTTGCGTAAAGAAACCGCAAATGAAAATTATTCAATAAACATTGTCTCATCATTCTAAACGATCATTAATTAAACTCTCCTTGAAATTCCCACAGGTTGCTTTCTCTCCAACATATCGAAATTCTCACGACACTTAAAAATGTCAAAGTGTAAGATTTTATCTCTTAAGATTTTGCAATTATTCCGCCTTAATGATAAAGCAAATATCAAAATAAATGTAAAAAAATAATCAAATCACCAGATCTAGAAAGAAGAAAACCTAACTTAAGAATAACTAGTCTTAGTCAGGTTAATATTAAATTGAGCATGAAAAAAAGGAAATTTTAAAAAACAACAACAACAACAAAATTCGTACAATAAATTCCCTTGGGTGTTTTTGTGCAATCTGGGTAATAAACGCAATTGCACCTACTCCTATAGATCTTTAGAAATTTAGTATGTTTGGCCTTTAAAATAATAAATTCAATAACTCAGTCGGCGATTTTACAATGAAATGTTATTTTGTTATCTCTTATATCTAGTACCTGCTTGAAGCTGTCATATCCCATTGGGCCTTTGTTAGCAATTACTCAAGCAAATGAAATTCAATTTCTAACATTCATTATTCTCATCTTCCATTCGCTCTCTCTTACCTCAAGTGTTTGTTGTCCACTTCATTTTGAAGTTGTTTGCCTAGGTAGGTGACTTCAACTTTCGAGTATGCGAGTACTCAAACTTGAGTACCCAGGTTTTTGTCTTTTCAATTGGCTGTGTAACTCATTCATTAAAATTCAAGTGTTAGATTTGGCAAATTCTTCCTGCTGCGCTTAACGAGTGTTTATTTGCCATGATCTTACAGATAGCTGCATATTTATTTGTGATTTTTCTTTTTTTGGATAGGAGATCGTAGATATTACATGTTAGCCAGATTAGGCATCATAAAAATGTTTTTAAAAGGTGAAAATTAAATCTGATAAAAATTGGATTTTCCAGTAATTAAATACGTTTTGTAAAGTGTACAAATGAGTTTGTAACTATATAAATATTTCACAAGTTTCACTATTTGCTTCTAAAATTAGTTTATGATCTGTGAGAATTGGTGATGAGATCTTTATGGGGATTATTAACATCTCACGCCAAACTGGATTTATAGGGGGGATTGTAAATTTAAGTGGCAAAGAAAGATTAACCGATTTTATTGATATTGTATATATTTTATTGCTTTATAGCTTCTTGTTTAAATAAAAAGGCAAAAACTGCAATTACAGAATATACGCTAGACAACAGACTAGACTATAAAATAGATTACAGACTAGAATGTAGATTAGAATTAAGACTTGACTATAGAATATAATAGATCATAAACTAGGCTATAGACTACACTATGGAGGAGACCAGACTATAGATTAGAGACTAGACTATAGACTAGACTATAGACTAGACTATAGACTAGACTATAGACTAGACTATAGACTAGACTATAGACTAGACTATAGACTAGACTATAGAC
>NC_060953.1:10752692-10761642 GCF_022045245.1 Lucilia cuprina | reverse complement strand
ACTAGACTATAGACTAGGCTATATACTAGATTATAGAGTGGACTATAGACTAGAATATAGACTAAACTAGACTATCGACTAGACTATAGACTAGAATATAGTCTAAACTAGACTATAGACTAGACTATAGACTATACTATAGACTAGACTATAGACTAGACTATAGATTAGACTATAGATTAGACTATAGACTGGACTATAGACTAGACTATAAAGTAGACTATAGACTAGACTATAGACTTGACTATAGACTAGACTATAGACTAGACCATAGACTAGACTATAGACTATAGACCAGACTGTAAAATAGGCCACAGATTAGATTATAGACTAGACTATAGACTAGACCATAGATCAGACTGTAGACTAGATTATATACTGGACTTTAGACTAGGCTATAGACTACTATAGACTATAGACTTGAATATAGAAAAGACTGTAGACTAGACTATATATTTGAACGCAGATTAGACTAAAGACAATACTATAGGCTAGACTACACACTGGACTTTATACTAGAATGTATACTAGACTATTGTCTAGACTATACACTAGACTATATACTAGAATGTATACTAGACTATTGATTTGACTATAGACTACACTAGAGATTAGACTATAGACTAGATTGTAGCCTAGGCTGTGAACTATATTATAAACTAAACTTAAGAGTAGACTTTATTTTAGACTATAGACTAGACTACAGACTATACTATGGACTATACTTTAGAATAGAATATAGGCTATACTATAAACTAGACTATAGACTAGACTATGGACTAGACTATAGACTAGACCATAGACTAGACTATAGACTAGACTATAGACTAGACTATAGACTAGACTATAGACTAGACTATAGACTAGACTATAGACTAGACTATAGACTAGACTATAGACTAGACTATAGACTAAACTATAGACTAGACTATAGACTAGACTATAGTCTAGAAATTTTGAACAAAATTTTAATTTTCAAAGGAATTTTTCGAGTTGTTGTAATCTCTATTGTTTATTTTAACATTAAAATTTGATATTTGTGTGGTTTTATTGTAAAAACATATTCTTCGAATATGTTTTTATACCAAAAGTCAAACAATTTAAAAGGACAATTCACACACCTTTATACATATGTATAATGTTTACACAGCAAAAAATATGTAAATTGCTTAAAACAATAGAAATTTTTAAGAGTTTAGCAAATTGCAAAATAAATCCAAAATCAATTATTCCCTAAAGACAAATTGCAATTAAACCATGGTCACTCCTAAAAGACACTGGGCAAAATAACACAAAAAGACTAGAGAGTATTCGCACTTGAATAGAGAGACGTTGTTGCAAACAAACAAAAGCTTAAGACACAGACCACACCAAAAAGAAAAGTAACAAATGAATTGTTGGGAAAAAGAAACAAAAATTCTGAATAAATTTGGCGACAAATTGTCTAGTTCGACAGAGTCTTAGTTGAACACCTGTGTTTTTTGGTGAGCGAAAGTTCTTGGGAATTTTGTAAAATATTAAACTAATGATATTTTAACAAGTCTAAACTAAGTGAAGATCATAAGGATAACACAAAAGGGAAATACCCAACCTTGACTGTATACTAACTAATACCATCACTCCTTAGTTTAAGTAGGTACTTAAATATTTTAGCACTCTCTCGCATTCCCTCTCTTTCGAACTTGGGTGTTTAAAGTACATGGCTCTCCTTTTACCTTGTTGCGAAATTCGTTTGTATTGTTTTAAAAAATCCTTGTTGATCGTATCATTCATTGATCTGTGTTGAATCTATTGTTTTATCTTTTACTTGAAAGTGTATGTCTGTCTTTTATTCATTCATTAAAACGTAACAAAATGTTCTCTTTTCTTTTATTTCTTTCAAGAGTGTACTCTTGAAATTTTGAGTACCCTGCTCTATACGTTGTTGATCTATTCGAGTACCTTGTGAGTAGGTTTTTCCATACTCAATCTTTCTGCCTTTTTGCTTTGCACTTATATTTCGAGAGTTTAACACTTCAAAATTGAAGAGGTTCTCTTTTATATTTTGTGTGTAGGTGTCTTGTCTTTGCCATTCATTGATCAAGTATTTCTTTCATTGTACTTTTCTGCCAGTTGTTTTACTATTTCGATCTTGCTAAAGCGTATAACAACTCAGCGGGAGCGTGTGCTAAAGCAATAGCTCTGCTTGATATTTGGTATGTTTTGGAATTTAGAAAATTATTATATATGATAAAGGATAATTTAGTGTAAAATTGTACATCTGGCTGACTGGGATTTTTGCCAGAAGAAGAGAGGTGCAAATTTAGCAAAACATTTTAGCTGGAATAAAGATAAATATTCCTGGTAAAATGTTGAAGAATGGTGGCTCAATGGTGTTGTTGCACTGAAAAAATTTAGAGCAAATTTAGAAGATAAAGCCAAAGTTCTTTGGCTTTATCTTTAATAAAAATAAAATAGATTAATGAACCGGATAGGAACTTTTTTAAAACTAATCTAATAACCTAGTGCCAGAATCTCAAAATCTCATTTCACTGCAAACGCCCCAACTGTTAACCGCAACAGATTATTCGACAGCAACAAAGTATTGAAACTTGTTCTCCTCTCTCTCTCTCTGTGTGTCTAGATATAATGACCTTCTATTATACATATGTTACAAAATACACGCTCGATTTTATACTCCTATTAAAGTGGAGTCCTTTTGCATCTAAGAACTTCACTGTTTATACACTATTATCTAATCCGATAACCAACTAATCTTCTGTAGATTCAATATTTTTTGTAGATCGGTTAAACCGATAATAAAGCGTAGATGACACTATAAGTCAGAAGGAATTGTGTCGTTAGATTTTAAGGGTTTAGTTTTAAATCGGTTTTGTACTTCTAATAAACTTTTATGTCAGGAGAGTGATCGTTGTTGTAAGATCTTTTAAGAAAACCTTCTGTCATTATTATTACCGACAGCTTCTTAGGAAATCAGTCAGAGTTTTAAACATAAATAACTTTAACTTAAATTAATGAACGCACTCTTTTCATTCAATTTTGCGATCAGTAAAATTCCTCAGTGATCGAAGTACTAAGATTAGCTCAAATCATATTCTAAAATAACCGCTGGATTTAGTACCTCAAGATTGTAATTCACTACCTTGTTCCCACAGCTTCCTAATAAATTATCGAGTAGCATTCATTCAAGTTAACGATCAGTTTAACTTTTGAGAGATCGAAGTCTTACAATTTGCTTAGATAATCTTCAAGAGTAACCGAGGAAAACTTATGTATATCAACCCATAACATCTCCTATGTGCTCTAGAGAGATCGATATCTTAATATTTGTTTTGACAATCTTCGAGTAGAATCTTGAAGAATATTCTTATTCAATTTAGTTACTAGTTCCCCAACTCCATCTGGTAATGTTTTCAGAAATGCAATGATCAAAAGTATTTCTAATGTATTTATACCTGACATCACACCATGGGATCACCTAGGCTTATAGTTTTTAAAGTTCAAAATAGGATTTGTGTGTTTCTGAGGTCATGATTTTAAACTGAAAATCAGATATACATGTCAATAACTAGTAACATTATTTTAAGACATAACATCACTATAGATATATTATTGATAAAGATTACAGCTTTATCTACAGTCAAGATCAGTCTATAAACGGGACTAAAGATCTATTTATAACCAAGACTATAGCTCAGTCTATAGTTAAGACAACAGCTCAATTTATAGTTAAGACTAAAGAGTAGTCTATAGTCAAAACTATAGATCAGTTTTTTAGTCTAAACTATAGATCAGTCTATAGTCTAGACTATAGTAGTCTCTGATTAAAACTACAGATCAGTCTATAGTCAAAATTATAGATCAGTCAACTATCCAAACTATAGAGTCAAGACCATAGACCATAGTCTTGACTGCTGTAACTATAGCCCAATCTATAGTCCTGACTATAGACTTATCTATAATTTAGACTATAGACTAATGTATAGTCCTGACTTTAGACAAATCTATAGTTTTGAATGTAGACTAGTCTATAGTTTTTACTGTAGACTATTGACTATAAACTAATCGTTAGTCTTGACTATAGACTAATCTATAGTCTTAACTATAGACTAATCTGTAGTCTTAACTATAGACTTACTTATAGTCTTGACTATAGACTTATCTATAGTCTTGACTATAGACTTATCTATGGTCTTGACTATAGACTACTCTATAGTCTTGACTATAAACTAATTTAAAATCCTTACTATAGACTAATTTATAGTCTTGACTATAGACTACTCTATAGTCTTGACTATAGACTAATCTAGAGTCTTGACTATAGACTAATCTATAGTTTTGACTATAGACTAATCCAGAGTCTTTACTATAGATTACTTTATAGTCTTGACTATAGACTACTCTATAGTCTTGACTATAGACTACTCTATAGTCTTGACTATAGACTACTCTATAGTCTTGACTATAGACTACTCTATAGTCTTGACTATAGACTACTCTATAGTCTTGACTATAGACTACTCTATAGTCTTGACTATAGACTACTCTATAGTCTTGACTATAGACTACTCTATAGTCTTGA
The DNA here is from genome assembly GCF_022045245.1 of Lucilia cuprina. Taxonomy (NCBI): domain Eukaryota; kingdom Metazoa; phylum Arthropoda; class Insecta; order Diptera; family Calliphoridae; genus Lucilia; species Lucilia cuprina. Next base: position 10,757,060 of record NC_060953.1, on the reverse strand, counting down.
CTATAGACTACTCTATAGTCTTGACTATAGACTACTCTATAGTCTTGACTATAGACTACTCTATAGTCTTGACTATAGACTACTCTATAGTCTTGACTATAGACTACTCTATAGTCTTGACTATAGACTACTCTATAGTCTTGACTATAGACTACTCTATAGTCTTGACTATAGACTACTCTATAGTCTTGACTATAGACTACTCTATAGTCCTGACTATAGACTACTCTATAGTCTTGACTATAGACTACTCTATAGTCTTGACTATAGACTAATCCATAGTCTTGACTATCGACTAATCTATAGTCTTGACTATAGACTAATCTATAGTCTTGACTATAGACTAATCTATAGTCTTGACTATAGACTAATCTATAGTCTTGACTATAGACTAATCTATAGTCTTGACTATAGACTAATCTATAGTCTTGACTATAGACTAATCTATAGTCTTGACTATAGACTAATCTTTAGTCTTGACTGTAAACTAATCTATAGTATTCATTTTGCACTTATCTATAGTCGTGAAAAGATGTTGAACTATAGTTTTGACTATAGATTTATCATATATGGTCTTGACTATAGTCTGACTAAAGAATGATCTATAGTTTTGTCTAATCTAATCTATAGACTAATCTGTACTAATCTATAACTACAAATTATTCTATTTATAGTTTTCACAATAAAAGCTTAACAATTTTAAAAATTTCGTATCATTAAGTTAAACCTTTTATATATACACACATACACATAAAAAGTTTTTCAATCTAGCCACACTGTCACTGTTTGATGAAAAAGCTATTTTACTTTTTACTACTTCTTCCAAGTTTTCCACCCTTAACTTTACTTTTTTCTTTTATCTCAGCTTACACATATGTTATTGAAATGTTATTAACATAACACCTAAATGCTTACTAAACTTTTATGTTTGAGGGAGTTCTAAAAGCTCTACACTCGTTGTGAAAGTGTGAACAACTTTGTGGAAAAGCTTAGAATAACATAAGTTTAAGCTTTAAAGACTTTATTAAGCAACCTAGACATTTAAGGTTGTTGTTTTAAATATAGTCAAATAAAGGTAGAAAAAAAGGTTTAAAAGTGAAATTGGACTGTAAGGAACTAGGAATAAGAAATTGCATTTTTTCAGAAAGTGGATCCTTATGAATTGTTCTTTAGCTTTGATAGTAGCTCTCTTTAGTGTAAATTTTCTGCTGGCACCATAGTCCTTAAGTCAAATTTTGAAATCGATTATAGGGAACTATATAAGTAAAACTTATTAACTTTAATAATTACCTTTTGAGCAAATATTTCCCTAATATCACTTCTTTTAGTTTCTCTACCTTATTCTCAAATATCATGCTCCACTTGTTTTTCTCTCTAAACCATCTAAAATTATGCTATTAAAAATTTAACGCCTTTTACATACTTTAATTTCTTTAGTTTAAGGTGTGATTTTATTTACAACTTAATACACATTTATTTGTGGATAAAACATTCCGTTGAAAATTTTCTTCTTACATTAATACATATATTTGCGTGTATATGTGCAAGTTGAATCATACATACAATCATAATTATAAAGATTTCATATATACTGCCTACTGCCCCTTTATATTATGCTTTATATTACTAACTATAGATTCGTTTGCGTGCTTTTTAAAGATTTGCCAAAGGTGATAATTTCTCTTTTATAGTAAATCGCTTACACGAAGTTTATAGTCTAGGTTGAAGAAAAATTTTTGGGGTTTTTTTAATTGTTAATTTTTTTTTTGTGATTTATATAGGCCGCTTGAAATAAGGTTAATGTTAATTTTTATTTTGTATGATTAGAATTGCAAAGGTTAAAAGTTAATTGAAGTCAGTGGGCCAAAGGTGATGAGGGGATCTGAGTAGTATTGATATAAAAAGTTAAAGTGCGAAAAGTAATTGTTTTGTTTGGAAATTTTAAATTTCGCAATTATTAAGAATATTAAACTGTAGATAAATGGAGCTGTAGACTAGAATATGGAACATACTATAATTTATGGTCTAGTTTATGTTATAGCCTAAAATATAGTCTAGTATATTCTCTAGCCTAATATTCTAGTTAAGTGTATAGTTTAGTCTAAGTTATAGCCTAGAGTATAGTCTAGTCATCTCTAGTCTAATATTCTAGTTTACTGTACAGTTTAGTCTAAGTGTAGACTAAAGACTACAGAGTATAGACTAGACTATGTACTATGTACTAGTCTTTAGTCTAGTCTATAGTCTAGTGTATAGTCTAGTCTATAGTCTAGTCTATAGTCTAGTCTATAGTCTAGTCTATAGTCTAGTCTATAGTCTAGTCTATAGTCTAGTCTATAGTCTAGTCTATAGTCTAGTCTATAGTCTAGTCTATAGTCTAGTCTATAGTCTAGTCTATTGTCTAGTCTATAGTCTAGTCTAGTCTATAGTCTAGTCTATAGTCTAGTCTATAGTCTAGTCTATAGTCTTGTATATATTCTAGTCTATAGTCTAGTCTATAGTTAACTAGCGTTAACTTGAAATTAAGATCAAAGTGAACTTTGACCTCTCAAAGGATTGAAAAGGTTTTGCTTAAGTAAAAATTGTTTTAGAAAGGAGATTTCTTTAGTTAAACAAACCTACGGCATGTCTAGGTTTTCACGATTTTCTTTTTCTCTCATCATATAACGATTTTAACAAGAAAAAAAAGGAAATTGAGAACAAAAAATTTTTATATAAAAAAAAAATATATATAATCAACTATTTTTAGATTGGTATAACAAAAATAAACAATACAAAACATATTTACTATACTTATTATGTTTTCATTTCTTAAAGCATACATTTAGGGTTGTTAGAACACACATTTATTTTTTTCTTTTATTTTGAACTTCATAAGGGTTTCTTATCATAAATAATGTCTTATACTCACTTGGTTACACTTATTTAAACAATTTATATTAACTTGTTGCTGTTGCTTCATTTTTTTGCTAAAATTTTCTCTAAAGTTTTGTTAAAGTCATTGTAAAAAGCATTAAAGAGAGAAAGCGAGAGAGAGAGAGGTAGTATGAGAAAAAAAGTCTTTAAAACTAAATTATTAAAGACAGATAATTTTATGTTTTTTTTCATGCTTTCATACATTTCTGCAGTATATTACCTTCGTGTGTATTTAGTCTTTTTGTTTTATGTTGAAAACTTTTGCATACTTTAAGGCTTCAAAGATAATGTTTATAGTATAGTATGTATACATTTGTTGCTGTTTTTATACCCATATGTATAAGCATCTACTGTCTGGAGGTCATTTTTTACAAAACAAAAATTTATACTTTGTACTTTTCTCTTTACCAACAGACATGTCTAAACAGCATCATGGTTTTATTTTAAAAATATTGTAAAAAAATCTGAAATTGTTTTTTTTTTCTAAAAAAGAGAAACAAACTTATAAATATTGTTCGTATTGTTTACTTATAAAAAACAATATAAACAATACAAGTAAATTCAATTGACATTACATTGTAAAAAAAATATATATAAATATTTACTTAAAAAATGTAGCATAACTTGAGGCTGGCAAATAGCAAAATGTAAATATAATAACCAAAAACAATATTTTACCATGGAATATGTTTAAAGCAAAAAAAAATATTTAAAGCAAATATAATGTGGTTCGTTTTAGAGTCAGTTTTATAAATGTTTAATTTAATAGTATAAATTTAGGCGCTAAACAAATGTAGCATATTTTCAGTAACGCAAAATATACAAAAAGGTTGATTAGAAATAAGATGTGCTGAAGGGCAACCCAATAAGGAGATTCCTACCTATACAAAACGTCTAGTCTAACGCCTGCTATAAAGTAAAGTTGTCTACAGTAATGACAATAATCTAGTTCACAGTTTATTCTAAGTCCAGCATATATAAAAGTCTATATTCTAGCCTACACCTAAGTCAGTAGTCTAGAATAGAATAATCTAGTATGTAGCTTAGACTATTGTTTAGTCTATGTTCTAGTCTAGAGCCCAGACTGTAGACTGTATGTCTATATTCTAGTCTATATTCTAGTCTATAGTCTTGTCTATAGTCTAGTCTATAGTCTAGTACCTGCAGTCAGTGTACTTAGTTAGTTAGTCTATAGTCTAGATTATAGTCTAGATTGTAGTATAGTCTATAATCTAGTCTATAGTTAGTTTTTTAGTTAGTTAGTTAGTCTATAGTCTAGTCTATAGTCTAGTGTATAGTCTAGTCTATAGTCTAATCTATAGTCTAGATTATAGTCTAGTCTAAAGTATAGTCTATAGTCTAGTCTATAGTCTAGTCTATAGTCTAGTCTATAGTCTAGTCTATAGTCTAGTCTATAGCCTAGTCTATAGTCTAGTCTATAGTCTAGTCTAT
>NC_060953.1:10748482-10752592 GCF_022045245.1 Lucilia cuprina | reverse complement strand
ACTAGAACAGAACTAGAACAGAACTAGAACAGAACTAGAACAGAACTAGAACAGAACTAGAACAGAACTAGAACAGAACTAGAACAGAACTAAAACAGAACTAGACCAAGAACAGAACTAGAACAGAAATTCAATGTTGCTGAAATTTATAAAAATAAATTGAAATATATTTTTAGCAAAAAAACCCCAAAGTATGCTACAAATTAATTAAAAAAGCCTAAGTAATACTTTAATACTTTTTCCTTTATTTTTCTTAACTTTTAAGGTTAAGTTGTTAAAACCCATTTGCATATTAAAACAAATAACCTCAAAAGTATGCTTCAAATTTTATATCCCAACATTTGCCTTTAAGAATGCTTTTGAAAATAAAACAAAATTTATTGCAAATAATAATACTTGAGATTTAAATTTGTAAAACAAATATTTCTTTTAATTGTTCGAAATACAATTATTTGACTTATTTTGAGATACACATACACATAAAGAAGTATTTACTTAAATGTAGATATTGTTTCGGTATCCTTGAAGTATACTTTAATTTTTTTTTTATTTTGTTATGTAGAAAATGACGCCATTTTTGTTACAACAACATCAATACGAATTTATTAATAATTTATAAAATCATTTAAAATAATCTTTGATCTCTTGTCATGAGCAATTTTCTAGTCCTGTGTCCTGGTCTCCGCCACCGCCAGAGTACCTTTTACTCCATCATTATGACAATTTATAGAAATAAAAACACTTTACAATGTTCTCACTTCGTTCGTATGTTTTTCTAATTCCCTGTTGTATACTTTGATTAGAATTTCCATGTTAAAGTCATATAGAAGAGATGACTGAATGAGTGACTGATAGATAAAATAAAATTGTAGGTTTTTGTTTCTGTTGTAGAGGAAAATGATTTTTTTACAAAATTATGCACACGACTTGATTTCAATTTTAAAAATATTCTCTAGCATAACACACACTTACACATAGAAAGCAGCAGCTGTTGGATCTGGACAAAATGATTGCTTTGGAGTTACAACTGCAAAATAGAATAAAATTTTATTCTCCTCTTTAGTTTGATGTAACTATGTCTTTCTGTGTATTTAACAACAATATTAGAGAAACTGTTAACTTTTCAACTCAATCCTTTATTGTATAAACACAATAATAAAATAAACAATATTTTTAGGCAGTCTGGCTGGCGTTAGAAAATGGTTGTCTGTGTATTAACAGTGCTTAATAAAAGTATGACAGGTTATTAATAAAATTTGTTATTTGGACCAAATTGATTTTCTAGTTCTGTTCTAGTTCTAGTTTTGTTCTAGTTCTGTTCTTGTTCAGTTCTAGTTCAGTTCTAGTTCAGTTCTAGTTCTAGTTCAGTTCTAGTTCAGTTCTAGTTCAGTTCTAGTTCTGTTCTAGTTCTGTTCTAGTTCTGTTCTATTTCTTTTCTAGTTCTGTTCTAGTTCAGTTTTAGTTCAGTTCTAGATCTGTTCTAGTTCTGTTCTAGTTCTGTTCTAGTTCTGTTCTGGTTCTGTTCTAGTTCTGTTCTAGTTCTGTTCTAGTTCTGTTCTAGTTCTGTTCTAGTTCTGTTCTAGCTCTGTTCTAGTTCTGTTCTAGTTCTGTTCTAGTTCTGTTCTAGTTCTGTTCTAGTTCTAGTTCTGTTCTAGTTCTGTTCTATTTCTGTTCTAATTCTGTTCTAGTTCTGTTCTAGTTGTTCTAGTTCTGATCTATTTCTGTTCTAGTTCTGTTCTAGTTCTTTTCTAGGTCTGTTCTAGTTCTATTCTAGTTCTGTTCTAGTTTTGTTCTAGTTCTATTCTGCTATTGCTCTACATCTGTTCTAGTTCTATTCTGCTATTGCTCTACTTCTTTTCTAGTTTAGTTCAAGTTCTCTCCATTTTGATTTCTTGTTCAGTTCAGTCTACTTTAAGTTTACGAAATCTATTATTTTGAAGCAATTTACCACCACCTAAAAATATGCTTTAAGTTGTTTGCATGATGATTTGACATTTGTGCAAAACTTGAATGCCACAGAAAATTTGAAAAATTTTTTTATCATTTACACACAATTACACTGAATAAAAAAGTGGTTAAAAGGAAAAATGCTTTACATTAATGATCAAGAAAATTGTAGGAAAGAAACCACCGAAGTATGCAATGTTATTTAAACATAAAAATCCTTATATTTCTTGACAATTGTTCAAAACTATACGGTGTGCTGTGTTGTAAGACACAATAGCAGAAACTGGTATTAGTTTTATTAGCCCAAATACTAGACAATATATTTATATATGTTTTTAAAGAAAAAAATATAAAATTTAAATGCTACAATAAACTCAACTCGTATAAAATACTTATTTTTTTATTAGTTTTATGAAAAAGGAAATGAAATGTTAAATAAAACAGCAACATTTTAAATGCCTTGTAGCTATGCAACAGTTTATTTATGATGCATATATGAGCAAAAAGAATACAAAAAACTAAAAAATTTCTTATGAAAAAATATATATTTTTGAATGCATTCCAAAATATATAAATAGAGAAAGACAATAACTATTTGGCTGCCTTAGAGCTAACTAAGACGCCTGTATAACAGGCAACAGTTTTGTGTTTTATAAATTTTATACTTTTTCTTAAATGCCTTCAATGTATGTTATATATTTTGTTTTTATTACTTTAATCTCTTTTTGCAATTGACTTTATTCCAAGTATTTTGCAAATGCAACTATTTTTATTTGTACTTGCATACAAGTGTGTGTGTATGTATTGCATATGACCTTGGTTATTCTAATATATTTGTTTTATTTATTTTTAATAATTTAATAAATAATACAACTGAATTTTTAATAAAGTTTCTGTTAAAATATTCACTATTTATTTACCACCAAAGGTTATGCTTTAGTTTTTCTAACTTCTTTATTATTTATTGCCTAATTTTGGGGATTTTTTTAAATGTTTCATATGAAACTATGGTGAGCAAAACCTGGATTATATTTGTGTTTATGGTCATTTTTAGAAAAAATCTAGTATTCCAACTAAACTTAATAGCAATTAAATTGTAACCCTCGTAATATGCAACAGTTTTTGGCTGGTATTAGTTTTTAAAGTGGTGTATGTGCTGTCAATTCTAAATACTACTTCAAGCAGCATCTTTTACGTTTTTAAAGATTACAATTTCAATATAAATATTTTCAAGATTTTAGTTAAATATTTAGTAACAAATGTCTTTATTAAATAGATACCTTAAGCATTTCCTTGTTAAATTTGTTAAATTATACCTAATTACACTTATACATTTGTTCGCTTCTTAAAGTAACCTCTTAATATTTCCATTGTCAAAACTAACACGTATCTTTATGTAATTAATACCTGCATAGAGAAAATACAACAATATCTCAAAGTTATAATTACTTATTACATATTACCTATAGCATTTTCCTAGAAATCAAAAAGAATTTTACGACTTTATTACGCCTATTTTTTGGATTTTCTCTTTACAAGTACTATTTCCTTCATTTCAAAGTCATTGCACTGTGGGTGGGTGTAATGATTTGGCATGAAATTTGTTTAAGGATTATAAGCTTTAGCTTTTTTTTCTTTCGAAGAAATAATAAAAACTAATTTCTAAAAGTAAACATATTGATGGATTTTGTTATAAGTGAACAGTGGGGAAGATTTCTAGGAAATATTTTATTTATGTTTATCATTTATAAAAAATATTAAAACTAGAACAAGATTAGAACAGAACTATAACAGAACTAGAACATAACTAGAACAGAACTAGAACAGAACTGTAACAGACTAGAACAGAACTAGAACAGAACTAGAACAGAACTAGAACAGAACTAGAACAGAACTAGAACAGAACTAGAACAGAACTAGAACAGAACTAGAACAGAACTAGAACACAACTAGAACAGAACTAGAACAGAAATAGAGCAGAACTAGAACAAAACTAGAACAGAACTAGAACAGAACTAGAACAGAACTAGAAAAGAACTAGAACCGAACTAGAACAGAACAGAACTAGAACAGAACTAGAACAGAATTAGAACAGAACTAGAACAGAACTAGAACAGAACTAGAACAGAATTAGAACAGAACTAGAACAGAACTAGAACAGAA
>NC_060953.1:10744540-10748382 GCF_022045245.1 Lucilia cuprina | reverse complement strand
GTTCTAGTTCTGTTCTAGTTCTGTTCTAGTTCTGTTCTAGTTCTGTTCTAGTGCTGTTCTAGTTCTGTTCTAGTTCTGTTTTAGTTCTGTTCTAGTTCTGTTCTAGTTTTGTTTTAGTTCTGTTCTACTTCTGTTCTAGATCTGTTTTAGTTCTATTCTAGTTTTGTTCTAGTTGTGTAGTTCTGTTATAAATTCATTCTTTTATAATATTTTGAAAATTTTTGGAATTTAATGTTTAAAAATCAATTATGTCTTAAAATTTTTTAACGTAGAATCCTTGGCGACTAAACACATACACCTCAACAAAAAGCACACACATACAATTTGTATTACAGATTGGCTCATTTTGTGAGCCATATGTTGTTGGTTTTTTATGTATGTACATCCTTCTGAACATATAAGTGGAAGAGACAGTAATAATGTCAGTATCTTCAACTTATCTGTTGTCGTTTATTTACATAGTGTACATGGTCTATGTAATTGGGTGAACTTGTGTCTGTGTGTGTCTAAATAAAATGAAATCACATACGTATATACAATATATATGTGTGGAATTTAGATGAGTATTTAGGAAGAAAAACTTTTTTCTATTCTGTTTTACTTTAGTTGTTTTTTCGCCTTTTGTTTTTATTATATTGTTTGTGTTCAGTTTGACATTTTATGGATTATTTTCAATTTAGCTGAAAGCCTTTGCCATTTGTATAAACACACATATATATACAGACATATACAAATATTGTACATATTAGTGGACTAACTACACCAACTAAATAAATAAGCAAGTACGTGTGTGTGTATTAGAATGGCCCCAGAGGTATTAAACCGATAGTTTTGTTTAGTTTTTGGCACCCTTTGCATTACTTTTTGCCATTAAAATCGTACTTGAAAGCTTATTTCTAAATAGCTGAAAGCCTTTTTCAACCTACATGTCCTGCAGGGTTTCTCCTTTAAATGATTTTATTTATAAATACATACGTACGTGTTTATTAGTTATGCGTGTATTTGTATAATGTTTTTTTTTCTTTGGCTTTTTTATCAGTCATTTATTTACAATATAATTCCCTCAACTAACAATTCCGTTTAGTAAATTTGTCACTTAAAGTAAAATTTTTATTTTTTTACATATTTTTTGTTCTATTGTTTTATTGCAAGGTATTTTTGTCTAAATTGTTTATTTGTTAAAAGACAATAAAACAAATATTATAAAACAGTTTAGGAAACAACAAAACGACCATATTGTTTTGGTCGTTTCAGTCCCTGGTTGACATTTAATTTGCCATGAAATTCATGCTAAAGCTTTTTAGATTTTCTTTAGAGTTTTTAGGAAGATCTATATGTAGTTTTATTCAATTTACTTTAGTTGCATGTTTTTGTATTTTTATTTTTTGCATATATTAAGTTCGATAAAATTGGAAATGTGCAAAAATTAATTTAAATATTAATACCCTAGAGTTGGGTGGACATGTCCTTGGAGACAACATATATTGGAAAAAGAGACACGTTATGGTGAAGCAAATTTTCAATTGAATAAAATAAAGCAAATAAATTAAAATATTCATTGAATTTTAAAAGTAGTATTGATAAAATATGCAAAAAAGAATTTAAGATTGAACTAGAACTAAGGTAGGACCTAACGAGAACTGAATCAGAGTAGAATAGAACTAGAACAGAACTAGAACAGAACTAGAACAGAACTAGAACAGAACTAGAATAGAACTAAAACAGAACTAGAACTGAACTAGAACAGAACTTAAAAACAGAACTAGAACAGAACTAAAACAGAACTAGAACAGAACTAGAACAGAACTAGAACAGAACTAGAACAGAACTAGAACAGAACTAGAACAGAACTAGAACAGAACTAGAACAGAACTAGAACAGAACTAGAACTAGAACAGAACTAGAACAGAACTACAACAGAACTAGAAGAGAACTAGAATAGAACTAAATTTCCAGCTTAGCATTTTTATATAATTTAAAATATAAAAACATAATTGCGCAACTTGTCTACTGCCAGAAACGATTCGCCCTGCAACAAAAAAGGCATTTGTTTAAAAATGTTATCTGAACAACAATTGGAAAAAAGGCTTAAATACAATTCATATCCTGTGTGGCCTAAGGCAGATTTGCGTTTAACATACAAACAATTGTAATAGTATAAAAGTATTTTATATATTTTTTTCCTTTGAAAAGCTGAACTCATTTTCAATTATTTTATTAATTTTAAATCAATTTTATTATTTGTTAATCTTCTTAATTCTCATGTGTGTCTCTCTCTCTCTCATTCTCTTTTTAGATTCCTACACTCAAAACCATAAGAACAAAAAAAAGGAATTTTGCTTCAGGGGTGGTGGCGGTAAGTATTAAATAGAATTGTTTATGATTTCAACAATATAGAAAATATCAAAATAAATAAATTGTAATTGCGTTGTGTAGCAGTTTTTGTGAAAAATTCCCTTTAACCTGAGGTTTACTTAAACACAGGCCAAATGTCGGTCATTGTATGGCTGAGCATTTTTTCTATTTCTATTTTCTTATGTCTATGTCTGTGTTAATGTCAGTCTAGCTATTTCAGTCTTTATAGTGCTGTTGACACTGATTTCTATAGCGCTATTCCCCTAAAGTACGTTTGAGTTAATACTTAATGACGTCTGATGTACAGATTAAAGTCTAATCAAATACATATAATTCCCGTATAAAGTATTTTTCATTTCTTTTCGTATGAGTATGTATTTACTTTTTACAAAATCTCTAGCAACATCTTAAAGAAAAGTGTGTGAAAATTTTCGTTTTAGGAGGAAAAAAATAAAGAAAATTCTACAAGGTGTAGAAAACAACAAGTGTTTTTCGCAAAAGTATGAGTAGGAAGCTGTTGTTGATGGATTTTCTTTGTTGAGAAGAAAATGTTGTTTTAAATATTATTTTTTCTAAGAAGCCTTAAGGGTTATTTAAACTTAACTTATAAATATTTGAGTTTTTTATATGTATTCTTTGAAAAAATAAATTAGACACCATTATAAATAAGAATTTATACTTTTAGGCCTAAAAATAGGCTATAAATATAGAAAAAATACTAATCTAATATTTCTAAAAATAAACTGTTATATATTATTCTTTAAAGAAATTGAGTGAAAACTTGACATCAATTCCTTTGACAGTCAAAAATATAATTTTGTATATTTCCCAAATTAACGCCTAAAAGCAGGCTAAGGTTAAGAACAGCACTAGAACAGAACTAGAACGGAGCAAGAACAGAACTAGAACATAACTAGAACTAGAACATAACTAGATCTAGAACAGAACTAGAACAGAACTAGATCAGAATTATAACAGAACTAGAACAGAACTAGAACAGAACTAGAACAGAACTAGAACAGAACTAGAACAGAACTAGAACAGAACTAGAACAGAACTAGAACAGAACTAGAACAGAACTAGAACAGAACTAGAGCAGAACTAGAACAGAACTAGAACAGAACTAGAACAGAACTAGAACAGAACTAGAACAGAACTAGAACAGAACTAGAACAGAACTAGAACAGAACTAGAACATAACTAGAACAGAACTAGAACAGAACTAGAACAGAACTAGAACAGAACTAGAACAGAACTAGAACAGAACTAGAACAGAACTAGAACAGAACTAGAACAGAACTAGAACAGAACTAGAACAGAACTAGAACTAGAACAGAACTAGAACAGATCTAGAACAGAACTAGAACAGAACTAGAACTGAACTAGAACAGAGTTAGAACAGAACTAGAACAAAACTAGAACAGAAAAGAACTAGAACAGAACTAGAACAGAACCAGACATAACTAAAACTAAGAAAACTAAGAACT
>NC_060953.1:10739908-10744440 GCF_022045245.1 Lucilia cuprina | reverse complement strand
GTTCTAGTTCTGTTCTAGTTCTGTTCTAGTTTTGTTCTAGTTCTGTTCTAGTTCTGTTCTAGTTCTGTTCTAATTCTGTTCTAGTTCTGTTCTAGTTCTGTTCTAGTTATGTTCTAGTTATGTTCTAGTTCTGTTCTAGTTCTCTTCTATTTCTGTTTTAGTTCTTAATCTTATATTTTAATCTTAAATTATAAAAAAGTACTAAACTTTGACACCACAATAAATATTATAAAACTCTCATTTCTATGCAATAGAGTTTATATCTTTCTAACAAACTTTTGCTGTCTTTTTTAACAAATGTTAAAAATTTAATTATATTAAATATTAATAAACAACATTTTAATTGATATCGTGGCACATCAACCGCAATTAAACAGAAACTGCACAATAATGCACAAAAAATGCATTTCCTGGACGAACTGAACGATTACACCACACGTAGTTTCATTTCCGGTAAATTAAAATATTTTTTGTTATCGTTTAAGGTTTGAGATTTTTATGGAAAACATAGAAAAGGGTAAAATGTTGACCAAAAACTCCTTATTTTCCCATCTCTGCACTATAAATACATATATATGTATGTGTACATGTAAATGTACATATATACACATATTTATGTTTATGTGTTAGATATTTTAAATATTTCTCCTCTCCCCAATTATATTCTCATGTCATCGTGTTTCTTTTTTTACAGTCTCCATAATTTGTATCCTTCGACATTTGGTGTTTATTGTTTTGTCACAATACACCAACGACGACAGTCAATAACAACCACTTAATATTTTTTTATTTGATATACATACATATACATTTTAAAACAGCTACAACAAATACTTCAAGTACTACAACAATAACAACAAATTTAGACGACATTTACAACAATAAAATGTAATATAAACTTTATAACATGAGAAAAATCATAAATTTACATTGACGTCATCATCGTCAACAACACAATCAGAATTTTATATACATATACATATTTTTTTAAGCACTTGTGTAAACTGACTGTCATTTATAAATACATACAATTTTGAAATTAAATTATGTAGATTTTTGATTTGTATGAAATATTGTGTTTGTGTGTGAGGGAGATCTCTAAAAGGTATTCCGTTAAAGAATACCAATATTTAGTTGTTAGATCTTAACGAATAAGAAATTAAATGAAATTGAATAAAACGACTAAAGTAGATCTGGATCAGAACTAGAACAGAACTAGAACAGAACTAGAACAGAACTAGAACAGAACTAGAACAGAACTAGAACAGAACTAGAACAGAACTAGAACAGAACTAGAACAGAACTAGAACAGAACTAGAACAGAACTAGAACAGAACTAGAATAGAATTAGAATAGAATTAGAATAGAATTAGAACAGAACTAGAATAGAATTAGAACAGAACTAGAACAGAACTAAAGCAGAACTAGAACTCTAACTGAACTAGAGCTAAACTAGAATTCAACTACGATATATATTTGTACGTACATATGTATATATTTGTAATCTGTAGGCTGGGTATCAAACCGTGCTTTCGTTTAAATAAATCCTACCATACCAGTATTTTAATTTGTCATTCGTATGAATAACATTAATTCATTGTATTCTCTTAAATGTTTTTTTTTCTCGTTATCATTAAAACCACAATAACCAATAACAAATGTATTGTTGCACACAAAACACAATATACAGCAAAAGGATACAGCATTGTTTATCCTTTTTCCAAGAATTATACATAAATGTTAGTTTATAGCCATAAACATGTTTTTTACTCAAGATTTCAGAAACATTGAAAGAATAATGTGGAATATGTAAAAAGCATATAAACTACTATGTTGTTGCATAAATTGGAGTTGTATTAGGGATAGCACTAGGATAAATTCTAATATCACCATTTTTTTTTTTCCTTTCAACGAAATATGTTCCAGTGGCTAACATTACTCATTTTCAAATTGCTCTTGTTCTGTTACTACCAACAACCCATAAACACTTTATTATGGTTCCTTATAGTTCCCTCGTAGTTCACATAGTTGGCGAAAATGTAAGTGTAGCATATGTTGCAATGACAACAATCGTATGTGGTGTTGCATGAGGTAAATAAAAAAAGCATGGATGTTTGTTAAAGTCTTAAAAGCTACAGTGGTCCATTTTGTAATAGTTACAGACACTCGAAGACACTGAACTACGACGTTACTTTCCAATGTATATAATTTATTTCAAACAACCTCAAAACTAACCAGTCAACCATAATCCTTGTCATCCTTTTTTTAGAAACGATAGAGTGTAAATAAAAGCTGTTGTTTTTATTTTACTATAAGCATTTATCATTTGATGCTTCTTAGAATATATCTGAATAATACACCGTTTCAAAAAACAATACTACCTCTGAACTATAAAAAAATCAAAATTGAACTCGAACAGACCTAGAACATAACTACAATACAACTTAAGCAGAACTAAAACATACTTCGAACACAACTAGAACAGAACTAGATCAGAACTAGAACAGAACTAGAACAGAACTAGGACAGAACTAGGACAGAACTAGAACAAAACTAGAACAGAACTAGAACAGAACTAGAACAGAACATAACTAGAACAGAACTAGAACAGAACATAACTAGAACAGAACTAGAACAGAACTAGAACAGAACTAGAACAGAACTAGAACAGAACTAGAACAGAACTAGAACAGAACTAGAACAGAACTAGAACAGAACTAGAACAGAACTAGAACAGAACTAGAACAGAACTAGAACAGAACTAGAACAGAACTAAAGCAGAAGTAGAACAGAACAAGCACACGACTTGAAGACAACTTGAACACAACTTGAGCAGAACTAGAAGAGAACTAAAACATAACAGAACTATAACTAGGACAGAACTAGAACACGACTTGACCACAACTTGAACAAAACTAGAACAGAACTAAAGCAGAAGTAGAACAGAACTAGAACACAACCAGAACAGAATTAAATTTTTGTAGAAATTATTTTTGCATTTAATATTTTCTTCTTTTTTCTATTTTAACTTTAACAAGTTTAATTAAGTTTCAATAATATATAAATTCGTTGCATTTAATTCTCTATTAAATTGTACACTTAATATTGCAGTTTAATGCGGCAATATGCTGCTGGCTGTGTGTTTTGTTGTTAAAAATTATTATTGAAAATTTAATGTTATTATTTGGAAAATACCTTTAGTTATGCATTGCAAATCAGTGATATTGAGTGGATTATTATGGCATATTGTGTAATTTAGTCTAATGAAAAATATAAGGGGAATAAAAAAACCGAGAGCTTTTCAAGATGTTTACTTTTTTGACTGATTTCGCACAACTCAAAGATATCATAGATTTCTTTCTTAGACTAAGTTTGCTCTTAGTTTTGATGTGTTCTGAAACCGAAAAACAATGACATTTTACCTTTGTTCTCTTAAACGGATTAAATGTAATTTCGATAATGACTATTGTCTCATTAACTCTACATACAATCTAATACAATTGAATTCATTACATTGAAACACATACAATGCGATACATGTGGCCCAGGGCATCAAGAGTAACATCAACATCATTATCATCATACACGTCATCAAACAATAATTCTGTATTAAACCTTTCATTCATTCAATCAATCTGCCATTCATTAAATACATTTCTGTTTTTTTACATTTATTCAATGATTTAATGCATTCATTTCTGCATTTGCTTACATATAGGAAATGTACATGTGTGTTGCATTTTTGCAATGTTAACAATGGGGAAATGTTTAACCCTTTTTTTCAATGTTATTGTATCTGTTTGTTTCTTTATTCATTTGTTTATATGTTAACTGGCAGGATTTGTTGGCATTTTTCTATTTTTAACTTAGAATTATTTGTTATATTGTTTTGAAAATCCTGATAAATTTTCGCACAACAATTTGGCGCTTGGTTGCTGTTAATGGCTTGTTTTCCGTTCGGTTGTTTGTTTGTTTGTTTTTGATCCAAACCGCAAATAGTGTCATTATATTATTTGTTAGGTATATGATCAAAGCGTTAAAGCCGCATTAAAGAGTTCTATTCAAGAGATAGAGGAAGACAGTGTGTTTTGCAAGGAGTCGTTGAGAAAATGATAAAAATATTAAGGAGTTATTTGAAGTATTCCTATGAAAAGAGAGAGTGTAATTGAAATATAAAATTGCCAAAGTAGCATTATATATATAACCGGCCGATCCGAAACTTATAAATTGAGAATATTTGCAAAAAAGTTGTATCCCTCCTTATTATAAGAAACGGACGCACGGCTAAATCACTAAATCAGAAATAGCTGGCGCGATCGAAAGGCACAACTTAAAGCTCTAATAATGTATTTTCCGAAGATCATACATGTCCAGTATTCTGCGCAGAATCTGGAGTCCAGAATATAGTCTATAGTCTAGTCTACAGTTTATAGTCTAGTCTATAGTCTAGTCTATAGTCTGGTCTATAGTCTAGTCTATAGTCTAGTCTATAGTCTAGTCTATAGTCTAGTCTATAGTCTAGTCTATAGTCT
>NC_060953.1:10738319-10739808 GCF_022045245.1 Lucilia cuprina | reverse complement strand
TAGACTAGACTATAGACTAGACTATAGACTAGACTATAGAATAGAGTATAGACTAGACTATAGACTAGACTATAGAATAGAGTATAGACTAGACTATAGACTAGACTAAAGACTAGACTATAGACTATATACTAGTCAGTAAACATTTCCATAGACTAGACAATTATACTAAGACTAATCTGTGGAAATGACCCACTGTTTTTTGTATCACAACTCTGGATGACATTATAGATTTATCTTTGTGTGTGTGTGTGTTATGAAATTTACATTTGTATTGGTAAAAGTTGTTACATTCAAAAATCGTCTGTCTATTCAATACATAATATTGTTGTTTTCTTGCTTATTGTCTAACATGGGGTGATGACAACATTGAAATTGACAATGGTTGTTAACAGGCGGCGACAGGATGTTAATAAACGGAAATAGAAAATGTAAAATTTTGTTTGTTTACTTGCGTTGATGTGCAAATATGAGAAAGAGAGCGAGAATGTAAATGTATTGTTTGAAAACTTACTAATTGGTTCGAGATTAAAACTATGGATTTAAAGATTACAAAAATAGGATTTGTACTAAATCTAAAAAAAGAGCAAAAACGGAAGTCAACAAAGTAAGGATTGACTTGCGATTAAAAGTATTGAAATTTGTTTAGAGGCAAGACACAAGTCACATTTATAGAAATTTGTCAACTTTATAATCTTTTACAAAATAATTTAAAGTAATAGGGTTTGTTAAAAGTCAATAGACAAAAGGTTTTGTCTTGGTTAAATTAAGCAGTTTATGAAATGACGTCATTCTTTATGTCTTCACCCATACACACATGTATTTTTACTTTATAGATTCCTTAGAATAGTTTTTTAATTTATTTTTCTATTTTAAAATTCTTAACACAAATGTCCTAAAGTTTTATTATAACGATTATTAACTGTTTTAGTTTCTTTCTCTCCTCATTTGATTTTACGTTTTGCTTTTCTTAACAAGTAATAAACATAAAAATTCTTCTAACTAAAGAAATAAATGAAATGAAAAAAACTCGAACAGTAAATTAAAAAATAAAAACGTAAACAGCCAGCTAGCACTTTTTCAATATATATTTAATAAAAGGAGAGTAAAAGTTGTAACATTATATGTAGACATATAGACTTGATGGTGCCAATTTAATGGTTTGACCTACTTCAAGTTTTTTGAAAGAAAAAAGCCCCAAAAATAATGGGGAGAAATTTCATTTAAAAAATGTTAAGAAAACAAACCTAAAAAAATTAAAAAATAAATTTGAAAATAAACAAATAATTTAAAATTAAAGAATAATGTCTGTACCCAGTAGATCGTTAAGTAGTCAATAGATCCCTATAGACAGTACTAACCATTTTAAGTTCAGCAAAACTCTAGATCTGTTCTAGTTCTAGTTCTGTTCTAGTTCTGTTCTAGTTCTGTTCTAGTTCTGTTCTAGTTCTGTTCTAGTTCTGTTCTAGTTCTGTTCTAGTTCTGTTCT
>NC_060953.1:10734460-10738219 GCF_022045245.1 Lucilia cuprina | reverse complement strand
GTCTAGTCTATAGTCTAGTATATAGTCTAGTCTATAGTCTAGTATATAGTCTAGTCTATAGTCTAGTCTATAGTCTAGTCTATAGTCTAGTCTATAGTCTAGTCTATATTTTAGTATATAGTCTAGTCTATAGTCTGGTCTATAGTCTAGTCTATAGTCTAGTCTATAGTCTTGTCTATAGTCTAGTCTGTAGTCTAGTCTATAGTCTAGTCTGTAGTCTAGTCTATAGGTTAGTCTATAGTCTAGTTTATAGTTTAGTCTATAGTCTAGTTTGTAGTCTAGTATATAGTCTAGTCTATAGTTTAGTCTATAGTCTAGTTTATAGTTTAGTCTATAGTTAGTCTATAGTCTAGAATATGGTCTAGTCTATGGTCTATTCTACAGTTTAGTTTGTTACTGCCTCATTGTGCAGTAACAGTTGATGGAATACAAAAGAAATATGCAAATTTAATATTTTCATAGTATAGACAAAGAGGTCTCTAAAAGGAGAAAGGGAAAAGAGAGATTGAGATTCAAAATGTAAACGAAGAGCAAAAAAACATAAATGTCAAACGTATACAGTTACAAGAACTATAGACACAAAAAAATATTACAATACTAATGAATGAATAAATTGTCATTTACACGACATATAACGTACGTATGCTTATGAATATTACATATGCAGGTACTTAAATGTAAATAGAAATAGTTGTTCATATACACATGAAGGTATGAGTGTTTATGAATTTATATTTAATAGTAAGGGACACACACACACACATGTGTTTACATTGTTTATTAAAAAACAGATTTAAAGGTATTTATTACCAAAAGCCGATTAACTTTAAGTTTATAAAATTAATAATAAATATAAATGCTAGTGGACTTAAACAAATTTTGGCTTAAGCGCCTCTAGTTATGCTACAACCTTTACATGATTACTCGTTTTGTTTAAACATTTCTTTAAATGTTCCTAACAAATGCTTTAAACTTTAAGTTGTTGTCATTAATATTAATAAAAGGAGACCATAAAATTTTAAATATTATTATTAAAATCCTTTTTCCTATACTTAAAATCTTACACACACAAGGATGTATATAATGAGAGTTGTTATTGTAATATCTAACAAACATTGATTAAACTTAATTTAGATTTAAATTTTGTGTTGTTGTGTTTTAAGGTGTGGTCATTAGTTTTTCGTTCAATGAATTCTTTAAAAAATCCCTAAAAAAGGAGACTAAAGGTAGAAAAACGCATCACATTACCAAAGTTTTTCCTATGTGTAACGCACACATACCTACATACATATTATATATAGAATAATTGTTGGGGTTTAAATAATGTGTTAAATTTCTTCAACTAAAAAGACACTAAATATTGCAACATAATAATGTACAAAAAAATCTGTGTTAATCCCATTAATCAACACAATTTTAGTGTAAAAATAACACAACGAAACAAGGGACAAAACAATTTGCTATTTTTTCTTCAAAAACACAATTATTCCTGCCCGTCCTTTTTATGTAGATACTTTTTTGTTTATGGATTTAAGTATCTCTGTGTTTTTCATATTGCATTTTTGTTGTTGCTTAAATTGTGAAATGTGTAATAATGTTTTTTTTGTTTCAAAGGTCGATCATCATCCTTGACTCAAGTTCTTTTCCGTTTTAAATTTGTTATGTTGCATCTGAAAAAGTGTGTTCGTAAGCGAGAATTATTGTCATCATAATATTTAGCAACGAGAATGAGGCGCTATTGACATAAGTTATTTATTGTGTGTGATTGTGTAAGTTTTAAGTACTAAATACTTTGAATGTAGTTACAGCGCGTATATTGTTTCTAATTCGCTTATTAGGGAGCAACAGAAATAGGACTATATTTGTCCTATTTGAAACTTATGCTTATGTTGTTTTGTTCAGTATACATAACAGAACTAGAACAGATCTAGAACAGAACTAGAACAGAACTAGAACAGAACTAGAACAGAACTAGAACAGAACTATAACAGAATTAGAACAGAACTAGAACAGAAGAAGAACAGAACTAAAACAGAACTAGAACAGAACTAGAACAGAACTAGAACAGAACTAGAACAGAACTAGAACAGAACTAGAACAGAACTAGAACAGAACTAAAATAGAACTAAAATAGAACTAAAACAGAATTAGAACAGAACTAGAACAGAACTAGAACAGAACTAGAACAGAACTAGAACAGAACTAGAACAGAACTAGAACAGAACTAGAACAGAACTAGAACAGAACTAGAACAGAACTAGAACAGAACTAAAATAGAACTAAAACAGAACTAGAACAGAACTAGAACAAACCCAGAACAAACCTAGAACAGAACTAAAACAGAACTAGAACATTACTAGAAAAGAACTAGAACAGAACTAGCACAGAACTAGAACTCTACTAGAACAGAACTAGACCTCGAACTAAAACAGAACTAGAACAGAACTTGAACAGAACTAGAACAGAACTAGAACAGAACTAGAACAGAACTAGAACAGAAATAGAACAGAACTAGAACAGAACTAGAACAAAACTAGAACAGAACTAGAACAGAACTAGAACAGAACTAGAACAGAACTAGAACAGAACTAGAACAGAACTAGAACAGAACTAGAACAGAACTAGAACAGAACTAGAACAGAACTAGAACAGAACTAGAACAGAACTAGAACAGAACTGGAATAGAACTACAATAGAAATAGAAATTTGCGCCACCCTAATTCCATTCCACTTAAAAACTTGTTGTATTCATTGCATAAACCATAAACCCAGGATGCCGTTGGTAATGACTATAAGTAGAGTGGATGACAGCGACAACGATGATGCTGTTGACAATGATGATGACGGTGGTTTAAACACAATAATGTTTGATGATCCATTTAAGGGGTGTTTCGTATAACATGTAGCAACATGCCCAACATTACATCCTTATTTGCGTCTGTCTGTGAACATTTTATTGGCAAATTTCTGTTTTTTTTTTTTCATTTTTATTTTCCAATTTAGTTTAGCTATTTTTAGCCAAAAAAATCATTGTATTTTCTTTTACAAAAGGACATTTTGTTATGTAATTGATCAATGTCCTGGTTTTTTGTTGTGTTTGTGATTTTGCTTTGAGATTTTGTTGATGTAATTATAGAGTTTGTTTTTGTGTGATAAAGGGAGGTGTTTTTTTGCGTGAAGATTATTTAAAGGTCACTTTAGTTTTATTAGTGAAAATGTGGCTAATTATGGTTTTTGTATAATTTTAAAAATACTTATTGAATGTATAAAATATATTTATAACAAGAGGCGTTTTTAAGAGGATTATTTTTAAAATTTTGAATTTTTTGAAGGATTTTTGGGAAAATTGCATTAAAAGTAGTTTTCGCAATTTATAGCCTAGTTTTTGTTCTAGTTCTGTTCTAGTTCTGTTCTAGTTCTGTTATGTTCTGTTCTAGTTCTGTTCTAGTTCTATTCTAGTTCTGTTCTGTTCTAGTTCTGTTCTAGTTCTGTTCTAGTTCTGTTCTAGTTCTGTTCTAGTTCTGTTCTAGTTCTGTTCTAGTTCTGTTCTAGTTCTGTTCTAGTTCTGTTTTAGTTCTGTTGTAGTTCTGTTCTAGTTCTGTTCTAGTTCTGTTCTAGTTCTGTTCTAAATCTGTTCTAGTTTTGTTTTTTGTTCTGTTCTAGTTTTGTTCTAGTTCTGTTCTAGTTCTAGTTCTGTTCTAGTTCTGTTCTAGTTCTGTTCTAGTTCTGTTCTAGTTCTGTTCTAGTTCTGTTCTAGTT
>NC_060953.1:10731732-10734360 GCF_022045245.1 Lucilia cuprina | reverse complement strand
AACTAGAACAGAACTAGAACAGAACTAGAACAGAACTAGAACAGAACTAGAACAGAACTAGAACAGAACTAGAGCAGAACTAGAACAGAACTAGAACAGAACTAGAAATGAACTAAAACAGAACTAAAACAGAACTAGAACAGAACTAGAACGGAACTAGAACAGAACTAGAACAGAACTAGAACAGAACTAGAACAGAACTAGAACATTACTAGAACATTACTAGAACATTACTAGAACAGAACTAGAACAGAACTTGAACAAAACTAGAACAGAACTGAAACAAAACTAGAATTTAGAACTTAAACTAAACTGTAAAAAAACTAAAAAGTTTCCTTTTAATTTTTGCATTCAAATTAATGCAATAATCCTTTTCTCACACAAACATACCACAAAACATTCCTAAACATCCTGTTGGGACAATTTTGTTCTTTTTCAAGTATCTACTGCACCCTTAGGACAAAAAGTACCTAATCTCATTACAAGGAAGAAAAACATAATCGCAAACTAAAAATTTGTCAACTTTGCCAAATCAAAGGCGTTGAAAAGGGTGTGTTTTTTTTCAATGTTTGTTCCCCATAAAAATGATTGACGACAAACGTCAGTTGTCGTCTAATAACATCTTAAGATTTGGCTCTTAACTGTTTAAATGATTG
This sequence comes from Lucilia cuprina, assembly GCF_022045245.1. Taxonomy (NCBI): domain Eukaryota; kingdom Metazoa; phylum Arthropoda; class Insecta; order Diptera; family Calliphoridae; genus Lucilia; species Lucilia cuprina. The sequence continues at coordinate 10,733,704 of NC_060953.1, read as the reverse complement.
AGGGTACTTGATTGTTTGTAAGGAATCATGAAAAGTATTCAGGAAAAAAAAACAGCATCAATTATGCGCAAAAAGTAAATTTATGTTGTAAATACATTAACATAATAATACATTAACTATTTCTGAAATATACATATAGAGAGAAGATTATGACATTTATTATGTTTGAATAATGAAAAAAATTTTAAAATTTTGTTGACATTTTTTTTTATTAAGATGTCAAGTGTGTGAGGAAAAGAACAATTCCGATTTTTTTTTGGTTGAGCACTTAAGGTTACTTAAAGGGGATTTAAGAAATTTTTAAAGAAATCATAATTATGACACATTTGTCAGTTAAAATATTACGTTTGTATAAGAGTTTTGTATATGTTTTCAAGAAGTTTTTGCTGTTGTGTATGTGTTAACTATTTGTGTATTTCGAGGTTTTGCATTTGTAATTGGTGTATATGGTTTTTATTTCAAAATAATTTTGAATTTTTATTTTTATTCTTAATTATTTTTTCTATTTGTAAATTTCCATTGATTTCTGTTCCTTTCAAAATTTTTTTTAAAATTTTATTTAAATTTATTTTTCTCAATTATTGTTTAATCCTTTCTTAGTTCTTTATAATTTTAATAATTATTTTATAATTTCAATAGTTTTAACTTTGATTTTTAAGTTTTATTTTGTTTCTGTTACTTTTAACTTAAATTTTAAATTAATATTTATATTTTGTTAATAATTAAATATAATATTTATAATTTGTATTATTTTATTATATATAATTTTATATTTTATGTAAATATTTATAATATTAGTTTATATATGTATATTATTTGTTTTATATGTATATATATTTAAATTTGTATATAATCGTATGTTATATGAAAAGTTTTCATTAACGTATATAATGCCACATAGCTGTAGGTTTTCGGGCATTATTTATCATATCATGCCAATGTTGGCAACCCGTACCGCTTTCCTGTGGACCCAAACCAATACTGCCGATTTCTTGGGTCTCGCCACCCACTGAGACAACATAGATCTATAAAGAAATTAGATTAGAGTATACAAAACATATTAGGAAACATATAGGAACTAAAAAAGTTCTTTAAAGGTTCAAAATTTTGGATCTATAGAGCAAACTATAACATTATGAATCAAATAGACAGAACGTCAATTTGCTTTTAATGTGAACATCTGCCTTGATGTTTTTAGACTTGAGACCATCTACCACTTGCTCTTGAGTAGCTTCCTGGATAGAGAAGGACCATTCAGGTGGTAACAACAAGAACTAGAACTAGAATTTAACTAGGACAGAACTAGAACAGAACTAGAACAGAACTAGAATAGAACTAGAACAGAACTAGAACAGAACTAGAACAGAACTAGAACAGAACTAGAACAGAACTAGAACAGAACTAGAACAGAACTAGAACAGAACTAGAACATAACTAGAACAGAACTAGAACAAGAACAGAACTAGAACAAGAACAGAACTAGAACAGATCTAGAACAGAACTAGAACAGAACTAGAACAGAACTAGAACAGAACTAGAACAGAACTAAAACAGAACTAGAACAGAATTAGAACAGGACTAGAACAGACCTAGAACAGAAAAGAATACCAACGAGAGATAGCAAGCTACCCAGAAAGGCTGAGAAGTACCAGTCTAATCGAAAGATTGGGGACAATGAAGATCCTAAAATTGAACCTGTTGAATCCATAATCTCGTGAAAGACACCGGGCTAAATCAAGAGGTTTATGCTTAGCCATGAACCACGCCTTAGCGTCCTCAATCTCTATCTATTCGCTGACGAAGCTTTGTTGTTTCGGCAATAGCATCTAAGGAGTGAGATCGAAAAATTCTTAACACACGTTTATCATTACATTTTTCAACCAAAGTATTATTTGATATTTTTTTTGATCAAGTTACCTTTGAAAAACATGTCAGTTATTATGTGTAATGTCAATTATATTAATTTTTTTGT
>NC_060953.1:10726862-10731632 GCF_022045245.1 Lucilia cuprina | reverse complement strand
TCTAGTTCTGTTCTAGTTCTGTTCTAGTTCTGTTCTAGTTCTGTTCTAGTTCTGTTCTAGTTCTGTTCTAATTCTGTTCTAGTTCTGTTCTAGTTCTGTTCTAGTTCAATATAAATTTTCTGTTTTTTATCTTTCAATAGTCGATGATATATTAAAACGTCCTCTAATATATACAAATACTTATACATATACACAACCAGAGATTGAGGGTTATTGTGGTGGTTGAACTATTTAGTTTGGCCCCTCGAAATTGTGTATATGCGTTCGTTGTAAGTGATGCTTAAATGTCATTATTAGGGTAATGCCTAAATAATGCATCAAAGAAAACTAATTTGTTTTATGGTTTCAAGCAAAGATGTCGCATTGTTCCAAGTAATATCCTTACTGGGCAATATTTGCAACTAGTTCATATCTAACTATTGAATATTCTTTTCTCAAAAGCTAGTTCCTTGTCTCGTGATTAGGTTATGATCAATAGGGTAGCTCTTAAATCGTACATTATGTTTCAGACTTTAAAGACTAGTGAATATTGACTTTATATCTATTCCTGTTGTAGATTACATAAGATTGAAATATCACTCTTAACACTGATCAGAATCAGTGGTTTTCCTCATAAGTAGTGTTTAAGATCCAAAATTCTTTTAAAATCTTAATTTAAATATTATCCTTGAAAGTTTAAGGACATGCTTATAAATATCCCTAAAAAGCTAGAGTGTATATGTAATTGGATGACTGTATGTGAATGTAGAACGTGGTCATGAAACCACAGAAACAAATACAATAAATAACTGCTGATATTAACTAGGGACTGCAAGGAAACCGCAAACCACCATCGTAAGGCTTATGTTACAAGATGTTTAAGACTGAAAGTGTTTAAAAATTTATAATTTTTAAATTGAAAAACAAAGATGAAATGCTTTTCTTTATTTTTTTGGGTGGAAAATAAATAATTAAAATCATTACAGTTTTTTTCTAAATTAACTCAAAACACCAGTAATTTAAGAAAAACTAAACAGACTTAATGTTTTAACAAAAAAAACTAAAAAAGAAAAACTCTTTCAAAAACCCCAGCAAGATTTTGTGTAAAAATCCCAAAAAGTGTTCAAACGTTGTAATTTGTCAAAATATTTTCACAAATAATGAGCGGTTTAGGACCGGCGGCATGTTGGCTCGCCCACAAACGTATCGAATCATGGTCACGCATGGCTAAAGAACGTGTCGGTGCCGTGCGTAAAGTAACATTAGATCGTAATTCCGAAGATTTGCCAACAACATCAAATAACTCCAATAATGCTAATAATGCTGGCGTGAATAGTGCTTCGGCAGTAGCTAATCAAACGGGATCAAATCCATCACATACACCACCGTTATCACAGCCAATGACACCGCCACCATCGGCATCATCGTTAACATCGAATACCAGCGGTATTGGTAGTGTAACGGATAGTTATGATTTGCATACAGATTCAGAACAGGTGGGGGATGGGGGTGCTTGAGAAAAACACTCCTTATAATTCACAATTTCTTTTATATTTTTATACAGATTATGGACCTTATTTAGTATTTTATTTTAATTTTCTAATTTCCTCTTTCTTTCCATTTCAGGAGGTTAATTTTACCCGAGAATCCCAACCGATACAACCTCAATCGAATCAAGGTTCTACACATACTGTTAATGCAGATGTTTTAAGGGGACCAGCCGATGTTTTACACAGTCCCTTGCATTTGCATCATCAGTCGAGATCATTTCCACCGAGACTACAACGTACACCTTCTATCTCAAGTCAATCCAGTGTAGATAGTGCTCCTTCTAGGCAATCAGTGAGTAACATTAACCATTCTTTTGAGAATCCAATTAATCGTATCTTTTTTCTCTTACAGTGTCATCGTGGTTCCTCACCACAAATTCGTACCTTTGGTCCTGATGGTCGCAGTTCTTTGCCCACCGAATCGGTGTTCCCTTATTATGTAAATACCATTATCATTGCTATCTGATTAAATCCCTTAAGTGACAAACATTTTTCTTCCTCCCACCCGTTAGCTCTCACGTACTCCTAGTCCTATGCGCACTATATCCCTGGATGCCCGCAGTGCCAGTCAAGTGGCTGCCGAGGTTGCAGATTTGCGCACCTCTAGTCCCTCGCAAAATAGTTTGGCCTCTTTGTCTAGTGTTTCAAATGCTCCGCTTTCCCCTCACTCTCCACACTCGTCGAAACATGGCAATAGATGTATTTCACCTTTACTAATACCACCGAGAATACAGCCCAATGTTGATCCTACCTTGGGACCTGCTTCACCTTTGGGTGCCATACAACCGGATTTGTATCGTGGTCCCGATGGTCCTATATACTTAAATGCTCCTGAAAATAGTCCAGCATTGGGTCGTTTACATTTAAGGGTTAAATACGATTATCATTTATTCGATTTGACTGTACATTTGATTGAAGGTAAAGCTCATCTCAAATAGTATTTAAAACTTTTTAATTAAAGCTTTTTCTAATCAACCAACAGCTCATAATTTATGTCCCATTGAGGAGGGTGGTTTCCGTGATCCTTATGTACGATTGCTTTTGGAACCCGAAGTGGATAAACGCAAACGCCAAACGCTCATACATCGTGGTGAAACAAATCCCTATTTTGATCAACATTTCAAATTTCCAGTGTCACGTGATCAATTGCAGGGCAAAGAATTGATTTTACAAGTTTTAGACTATGATCGTTATTCGCATAACGATATAATTGGTGAAGTACGCATCAGTATTGATGAGCTGGACTTATCAAAATCTGTAGAGGTAAAAGCACTTTTAAACTTTCCAATTTCCTACATAAAATCTCCATTTTTTGTTATTGTCTTTCCAGATCTGGGGTGATTTATTGCGCACCAAAAAACCTCCAGAAGATCGTCCAGAACTGTTATGTTCTTTGAACTATTTGCCACAAGCAGAACGTTTAACGGTGGTCATAATGAAGGCTAAGAACTTGGATACAATACAAGAAACTTATGTAAAGGTAATTGGTCTTAAGCTTTCATTTTAAAGTTTGTAGTGTTTAGATTAAAGCTTATCTTCTCTTTAGTTATATTTGATACAAAATGGCAAACGTGTAAAGAAACGCAAGACCAGCATTAGTAAATCAGAAGATGCTGCCAATCCCACTTGGAATGAACCATTTACTTTCAATTTACAATCATCCTATTTACACAATGCGGCCATAGAGGTAAGATATTAGATCATAATAACGAGTGTATCTTTGGCGTAGTTTGGAGTCTGTCCAGCACCGATTAATATCTCCTAGATGATACTTTATATAAAGTCATATTGGGTAATATCTTTCAAATTGAAAAGTAGTTTCAGGAGAACTTAAAGTTAAATTCATGTTATTCGATCATGTCAGATTTGCCAGGGATGTGAAACACTCAACCATTATCAGGCATGTTAGATGCCATAGTTACAGTTGAACTTAAAGTTAAATTCATGTTATCCGATCAAATATGACTTCCCAGAAATGGAAAACATTCAAACATTATCAGGCACCATAACGATCGCACTGCTTTATGAAATCAAGAGAGAAATGCCAAAGTAAATGCAGTTCATCCAAGATTCTACTGATTTCCGTTTAAAAAGCTCAAAAACCACGTAATCCTCAGTTGTATTTCAGCCCTCAAGAAATACCTTGGAAAAACCATAATCTAGGTGACCAGTTGCCCGCTGAATTTTTTATCCTGACTGTTCCTTCATGATCCACTTAGTGAAGTGTAGTGAAGTTGAACACTGAAAAGAGGTGCTACCAATACTTCTAGTACCCTCGGCCTCACCTTGAAAAAACCATAATCTAGGTGACCAGTTGCCCGCTGAATTTTTTATCCTGACTGTTCCTTCAGGATCCACTTATTGAAGTGTAGTGAAATTAAATGTAGTGAGAAGGTTGAAGAATTGATATGAGAAAGATAAAGTGAAGAAGATGAAGAACTTGTGTGGTGGATGTTTAATCCTATTTTATAGGAAATTTTTCTTTATGGTTCGATGTGTTTGGAGCTCACTCTCTTCTCTGTGCTCACAGTTAGCATGAAACAGTTGGTCCTATTGGCCTCTCAAATAAGTCTTGTCAAGTTATTATGGATTCCCTTATTCGGTCTGCCCATTTGAATTTAAGGAGTGAGATCGAAAAATTCTTAACATACATATATGTTTATAAAAAAGAAACCACTAAACTTACAGCTTTATTTTTTTTTTTATTTGATTCAAAATATTATTTCAATTTACAAAAAAAAAAATATTTTTATAGTTTTAATCACTAGTGATGAAATTTTAAACCCTTTTCGGAAACCCTTCCATTAACGTTATTATAGTGCTTTCTGTCACTTTGCTCGAACATGTAGTCCATCTCCGTTTAAAATCTACCACACTTTTGGACACCCTTTTTGTACTCTTCAATTCTCTTTTAACAAGAGCCCAATATCTATCCACTGGCCTTAGCTCCGGGCAGTTTGGAGGATTTGCCTTTCTTGGTACAAATACCACATTATTGTTCTTGTACCACTCAAGGGCTTGTTTACCATAGTGACAGGACAAGAACTTTCTGGGAAATTTTGTCTGCTTTTGGGTCCTAAACTTTTCTTCAACATTTCCTCGAGCATCAGCAACATAAAACTTTTGACCTGGATGTTGCGAAAAATCTGCCAGAACATACGTTTCGTCATCCATTATGCAGCAAGAATATTTTTTTATAAAACTTGACTTCAATTTCCGTGCTCTGTTTTTGGCCTCTAAA